>NW_027600885.1:0-6000 GCF_964194155.1 Cetorhinus maximus | reverse complement strand
TCTTGTCGGTCGCCTTGGGGAACCAGCATTCCTCATCCAGGAGCGCCAGGATCCCGGGGGTGTTGGCCTGTGGTGGGCAGGGAACAGGGGGAGGGAGGGAGGGAGAAGAGGAGAGTCAGCACCTTTCCCAGAGGGCCGGAGATAACCAGGTGAGAGGGGAGAGGGGGAGAGGGACTGCCCTGTGCCATCGGTTTGGGTTCTGCCAGGGCCACTCAGCTCCTGACCTCATTACAGCCTTGGTTCAAACACGGACACAAGAGCTGAACCCCCGAGGTGAGGTGAGAGTGACTGCCCTTCACCATCGAGGCCGCCTTTGGCCCGAGTGTGGCATCAAGGAGCCCCAGCAAAACTGGAGTCAATGGGAATCAGGGGGAAAACTCTCCGCTGGTTAGAGTCATTCCCAGCACAAAGGAAGATGGTTGTGGTTGTTGGAGGTCAGTCATCTCAGCTCCAGGACATCACTGCAGGAGTTCCTCAGGGTTAGTGTCCTCGGCCCAACCATCTTCAGCTGCTTCATCGATGACCTTCCTTCCATCATAAGGTCAGGAGTGGGGATGTTCGCTGATGAAGATCTACACCACACGGACAAAATCCTGGAACTCCCTCCCTAACAGCGCCGTGGGTGTACCTACACCACACGGACAAAATCCTGGAACTCCCTCCCTAACAGCGCCGTGGGTGTACCTACACCACACGGACAAAATCCTGGAACACCCTCCCTAACAGCGCCGTGGGTGTACCTACACCACACGGACAAAATCCTGGAACTCCCTCCCTAACAGTGCCGTGGGTGTACCTACACCACACGGGACAAAATCCTGGAACTCCCTCCCTAACAGTGCCGTGGGGGTGTACCTCCATCAGACGGGACAAAATCCTGGAACTCCCTCCCTAACAGCGCCGTGGGTGTACCTACACCAGACGGGAATGCTGCTACTCACGGGTCTCTCGATGAGGTCGATGCAGGGCTGCAGGTCCAAGCCAAAGTCAATGAAATTCCACTCGATCCCCTCCCTTTGGTACTCCTCCTGCTCCAGCACAAACATCGTGTGGTTGAAGAGCTGCTGCAGCTTCTCGTTCGTGTAGTTGATACAAAGCTGCTCAAAGGAGTTCAACTGTGAGGCGAGAGAGAGAGAGAGAGAGAGAGAGAGAGAGAGAAAGGGAGAGAGAGAGATAGAGAGTGAGAGAGAGAGAGAGAAGGGCACATGACGTCAGTTTGAAAGAGACAAGGAATTGCACGTGATGGAATATTCAGACTAATTCCAATCGCTTCCCCCCGTCCAGTCTAATCCCACTCTCCCCCTCACTCCCCGCACCCTTTAATATCCCCCCCGTCCAGTCTAATCCCACTCTCCCCCTCACTCCCCGCACCCTTTAATATCCCCCCGTCCAGTCTAATCCCACTCTCCCCCTCACTCCCCGCACCCTTTAATATCCCACCCAGTCTAATCCCGCTCTCCCCCTCACTCCCCGCACCCTTTAATATCCCACCCAGTCTAATCCCACTTTCCCCCTCACTCCCCGCGCCCTTTAATATCCCACCCAGTCTAATCCCACTCTGCCCCTCACTCCCCACACCCTTTAATATCCCACCCAGTCTAATCCCACTCTCCCCCTCACTCCCCGCACCCTTTAATATCCCACCCAGTCTAATCCCACTCTCCCCCTCACTCCCCGCACCCTTTAATATCCCACCCAGTCTAATCCCACTCTCCCCCTCACTCCCCGCACCCTTTAATATCCCACCCAGTCTAATCCCACTCTCCCTGCACCCTTTATAATATCCCACCCAGTCTAATCCCACTCTCCCCCCTCACTCCCTGCACCCTTTTAATATCCCACCCAGTCTAATCCCGCTCTCCCCCTCACTCCCCGCACCCTTTAATATCCCACCCAGTCTAATCCCACTCTCCCCCTCACTCCCCGCACCCTTTAATATCCCACCCAGTCTAATCCCGCTCTCCCCCTCACTCCCTGCACCCTTTAATATCCCACCCAGTCTAATCCCACTCTCCCCCTCACTCCCCGCACACTGTTATTATTCTGCCCAGTCTGTCACCACACTCTCCTGGAGAGCACAGGGAGCTACCTGGAAGATTTCAAAACCAGCGATGTCGAGGATTCCTATGAAAGACGCCCCCTGTCTCTTGGTCCGATCGAGGGCTTTGTTGATACGATGCACCAGCCAGCGAAACAGCCGCTCGTATGAGGCTTTGGCGAGGGCTTCAATGGCAAAGTCTGCCTGCGCGTGGAGAGGGTTGAAGTGGGGAGGGGGGGAGAAAGAGACAAGAAACGGGACGGTCAGTCAGAGATCAATTGCACATGACTATCTGAGCTCAAATCCTAGAGTATATACATCTCCCTCCGACAGTGCAGCACTCCCTCAGTACTGGCACCGGGGGGGAGTGTCGGCCTGGATAATGGAGCTCAAATCCTAGAGTATGTACCTCAGACAGTGCAGCACTCCCTCAGTACTGGCACCGGGGCGAGTGTCGGCCTGGATAATGGAGCTCAAATCCTAGAGTATGTACCTCAGACAGTGCAGCACTCCCTCAGTACTGGCACCGGGGCGAGTGTCGGCCTGGATAATGGAGCTCAAATCCTAGAGTATGTACCTCAGACAGTGCAGCACTCCCTCAGTACTGGCACCGGGGCGAGTGTCGGCCTGGATAATGGAGCTCAAATCCTAGAGTATATACATCTCCCTCCGACAGTGCAGCACTCCCTCAGTACTGGCACCGGGGGGGAGTGTCGGCCTGGATAATGGAGCTCAAATCCTAGAGTATGTACCTCAGACAGTGCAGCACTCCCTCAGTACTGGCACCGGGGCGAGTGTCGGCCTGGATAATGGAGCTCAAATCCTAGAGTATGTACCTCAGACAGTGCAGCACTCCCTCACCTGCTCCTTGGTCTGCGCCTTCTGCACGTAGTCCCGTCCGACCTTGATGCGCGGCGAGAGAATGGCGCGGGTGAAGTCCGTCACGTTGAGCCCCAGCAGGTGGCACAGCTTCTGGGCGGCTGCGCCGAAGGAGGAGGCGGCGGCGGCGGGCGGAGGGCGAGAAAAGACAGGGGGGAGGAGAGAAAGGGAAAAAAATAACGAGTGAGTTGACAGGACAGGGTTCGCCCGGACGACCACCGGAGCGACGGTGACCCCTCCGAGGGCTGAGGAAACCGGGGAACAGCCACCCCGTGCAGCCCTGGCATAATGCCCTCCGTCCGCGGAGAGACTCCCAAGCATTGGTGTTCGGAGGTGGGCAAGTAGGGGGCAGGTACAGTTTTAATGTGGGGAAAGGTGAAACCGTCCACTTTGCCCCGGGGATCGGAAAGGCACAACAATTTCCAAAAGAATATAATACACACACACACATCCTGGCTAAGTTTGCAGATGATACAAAGATAGGTGGAGGGACAGGTAGTATTGAGGAGGCGGGGAGGCTGCAGAAGGATTTGGACAGGTTAGGAGAATGGGCAAAGAAGTGGCAGATGGAACACAACGTGGGGAAGTGTGAGGTCATGCACTTTGGTAGGAAGAATAGAGGCATAGACTATTTTCTAAATGGGGAGAGAATTCAGAAATCTGGAGTGCAAAGGGACTTGGGAGTCCTAGTCCAGGATTCTCTTAAGGTTAACTTGCAGGTTGAGTCGGTAGTTAGGAAGGCAAATGCAATGTTGGCATTAATTTGGAGAGGACTAGAATATAAAAGCAGGGATGTGCTGCTGAGGCTTCATAAGGCTCTGGTCAGACCACATTTAGAATATTGTGAGCAATTCTGGGCCCCGTATCTCAGGAAGGATGTGCTGGCCCTGGAGAGGGTCCAGAGGAGGTTCACGAGAACGATCCCAGGAATGAAAGGCTTAACACATGAAGAACGTTTGAGGACTGTGGGTCTATACTCGATGGAGTTTAGAAGGAGGAGGGGGGGATCTGATTGAAACTTACAGAATACTGAAAGGCCTGGATAGAGTGGACGTGGGGAAGATGTTTCCATTAGTAGGAGAGACTAGGACCCGAGGGGCACAGCCTCAGAGTAAAGGGAAGACCTTTTAGAACAGAGATGAGGAGAAACTTCTTTAGCCAGAGAGTGGTGAATCTATGGAATTCATTGCCACAGAAGGCTGTGGAGACCAGGTCATTGAGTGTATTTAAGACCGAGATAGATAGGTTCATGATTGGTAAGGGGATCAAAGGTTACGGGGAGAAGGCGGGAGAATGGGGTTGAGAAACTTATCAGCCATGATTGAATGGTGGAGCAGACTCGATGGGACGAATGGCCTAATTTCTGCTCCGATGTCTTATGGTCTTATATATATATATATATATATATAAACTCATACGCGGCGGGAAGAATAGAGGAGCTGAATGTTATTTAAATGGGAAAAGGGCTGCAGAAAGTTTCGGCGCAGAGAGGGATTTGGGAGTCCTTGTGCATGAATCCCAAAAAGCTAGCATACAAGTTCAGCAGGTAACAGGGGAGGCAAATGGAGCATTGGCCTCTATTTCAAAGGGAATGGAGTAGATTTGACAAGGAAGTATTCAATGAACGGCATGACACTAGGAAGTTCTGAGGGACAAAGGGACCTTGGCATATGTGTCCATAAATCTCTGAAAGCAGAGGGGCATGTTAGTGGGGTGGTGAAAAAGGCATAGGGGACACTTGCCTTTATCAATCGAGGCATAGATTACAAAAGTAGGGTGGTCATGTTGGAGTTGTATAGACCCTTGGTGAGGCCACAGCTGGAGTACTGTGTGCAGTTCTGGTCGCCACATTATAGGAAGGATGTGATTGCACTGGAGGGGGTGCAGAGGAGATTCACCAGGATGTTGTACCTGGGATGAAACATTTAAGTTATGAAGAGAGGTTGGATAGACTTGGGTTGTTTTCGTTGGAGCAGAGAAGACTGAGGGGCGACCTGATCGAGGTGTACAAGATTATGAGGGGCATGGACAGGGTGGATAGGGAGCAGCTGTTCCCCTTAGTTGAAGGGTCAGTCACGAGGGGGGACATAAGTTCAAGGTGAGGGGCAGGAGGTTTAGGGGGGGAACATGAGGAAAAACTTTTTAACCCAGAGGGTGGTGAGGGTCTGGAATGCGCTGCCTGGGAGGGTGGGGGAGGTGGGTTAGCCTCACATCCTTTAAAAAAAGTACCTGGATGAGCACTTGGCACCTTCATCAACATTCAAGGCTATGGGGCCAAGTGCTGGTCAATGGGATTAGGGAGGTAGGTCAGGTGTTTCTCACAGTGTCGGCGCAGACTCGATGCACCGTGTGTGGTTCTGTGATAAAAATAGGGAAGTCTTGCTAAAACTATACGAGGCACGAGTTAGACCACACCTAGAATAGTGAACAGTTTTGGTCCCCTTATCTAAGGAGAGATATACTGGCATCGGAGGCAGTGCAGAGAAAGTTCACTAGGCTGATCCCGGGGATGGAGGGGATTTTCTTATGAGGAGAGGTTGAGTAGGTTGGGTCTGTGCTCATTGGAGTTTAGAAGGATGAGAGGCGACCTTATTGAAACATATAAGATCCTTGGGGGTCTTGACAGGGTAGAGGCTGAGAGGTTGTTTCCCCTTGTGGGAGAGTCTAGGACCAGAGGGCATAATCTCAGAATGAGGGGTCTCCCATTTAAGACAGAGATGGGGAGGAATTTCTTCTCTCAGAGAGTAGTGAATCTGTGGAACTCTTTACCGCAGAGTCTGGGTCGATAAGTATATTCAAGGGGGAGATGGACAGGTTTTTAATCAGTCAGGGGATTGAGGGTTATGGGGAAAAGGCAGGAAAGTGGAGTTGAGGATTATCAGATCAGCCACGATCTCATTGAATGGAGGAGCAGACTCGAAGGGCCGAATGGCCTACTTCTGCTCCCACGTCTTGTGGCCCTGACGGTGATAGTTGATTCAATGCCAATGTTCCAAGGGGCAAATACAGAAAATGCTGGAAAAACTCAGCAGGTCGGACAGCGTCTGTGGAGAGAGAAGCAGAGTGAACGTTTCGAGTCCGTG
>NW_027600884.1:0-6000 GCF_964194155.1 Cetorhinus maximus | reverse complement strand
GAGGAACATCAATGTAAATCATCTAGTTGTTACCATTCTCCGCAGAATAATTCGTCAAAACCGCACAGAAAACAAACGTGCGAAGAGAGCGAGAGGTAGAAATGTAATTCATTTGTTCTCCATCCGGGGAGAGGAGGGGGGGGAACAGGATATCAGAGAGCTGGGCCCTCTTGATCCTGATAAAACCATCTGTATTCTCCAGCCCCACCAACCAAGGCTCGGGGCAGTTCACGCTCGCTCCCGACTCCACCCGAGAACAAAACTCTGGGCCGACGCTCCAGTTGCAGGGCCGAGGGAGTGCTGCCCTGCTGGAGGTGCTGTTTTTTTTGGATTTGACGTTAAAGCCCATGCCCTCTGTGATGGATCTAGAAACTCCCACTGCTCCTATCTAGGTGAAGAGCAGGGGGAGTTCAACCCCGTGTCTAAACATCACAGAAAACAAAGCAGAGGAACTGGGTCATTAGCACATTGCTGTTTGCGGGAGCTTCCCATGCGCAAATTGGTTACTGCGTTTCCTACATTACAACAGTGACTCTACTTCCAAAGTATGTCTTTGGCTGTAATACCCATTTTTAACATCCAGAGGCTGTGAAAGAAGCTATAGAAATGCAACTTTTTCTTCTCTGGTTCCTTACTACAGACTCATCACTAAGTTTCCTACCTTCACGTGGTCGACTGGTCTCCTCCTGGGATGTTCATTCCCCCTGGGGTTTCTCACCTCTCATCCAAATGGCTGTTTGTCGCTTGTCGTAGAGAAGCCTAGACAGGAAATGTTAGCAACAAAACTGGATATTGACAGAACTCCACCATCAAACCAGATGCTGTCCCCACTCACCATCCACACAAGAGACACTGGGCAGTGATAAGGAGCAGTATTCTCTACTGATGTTAATCCAGCTCCCTCACACTGTCACTCAGTAACCCCTCTCCCCCCAGCGCCCTGTGTTACTGACTGTATCTCTACTGATGTTAATCCAGCTCCCTCACACTGTCACTCAGTAACCCCTCTCCCCCCAGCGCCGTGTTACTGACTGTATCTCTACTGATGTTAATCCCATTCCCTCACACTGTCACTCAGTAACCCCTCTCCCCCCAGCACCCTGTGTTACTGACTGTATCTCTACTGATGTTAATCCAGCTCCCTCACACTGTTGAGCAGAATAATACAAACATATAACAACGACAAGGAAATATTTCAGGCATTTGTTGAAAAGTTTGCTGACTTCTCTTCACATCCAGCACCTCCCCGTCCGCCAGCTGGTGTTGAGGTCACGGCTCTGTGGGTCCTGCCATGTTACCTCGCCAGGCGCTCGCCCTGCACATACACACACACACACACCAGACTCAGCAGCGATGGGGGACTCGTCGCTGACTGTTCACACAGCGGCGGGGACCGCTAGCAGGAACGGTGCCACCCCATTCACCCCGGGGGCCCAATCCTTAACCCCCCACCACCCCCCCCAAACAACATGGGGAGGGGGGAAGGTTGCTGGGGCCTGTGCCCGGGCACATCGCCAACCTCACAGCCCTTCCTGGAAACGAGGCACCATACAAAGAACACTCCCCCTCCAAAGCAAAATTATAAGATGTAGTTTATTTATTTACAACCTTTTTTTTAAGAAAATAGGATGCTTCGAATATAAACCCTTTTTAAAAACTCTGCGTTACTTCTTAAGAATCCAGTCTCTTGCAACGGTGAGAAAGGCTTTTTTTTTCTTGTTTTTTTTTTGCAAGTTCGCATTTCCTGATTAATTGTCTTTTTTTTAATCTTCGCTCTCCCTCTCCCTCTCTCTCCGTCTGTCTCGCACACTCTGAATGAAGTTCTCAGATCAGTTTAACCTCTGCGGAATGGTGCTGGGCTCACAGTCTCTTTAACACAGCGGCCGCTCGCTCGCTCGCCCGTGCTCTCTCTCTCTCTCGCTCGCTCGCTCTCCCTCCTGGTCTCCGGGACACGTGCAGCATTGGGAACAGTCACTTCTCCTGGCTCTCTCTGTGTTTGGGTGTTTGGGTGTGTGGGTGGGGGGGTGTGTGTGGTGTGTTTGCTTTTATTTCTCTTCTTCCTAAATTCCGAGGGTATTCTGGTGGGGTCAGCGCCACGCGCCGCGGGCACGTTTCTCCGTCTCTCTCGCCGGTGGCCCCTGCGCTCAGTCGCTGTCCGAGCCGACCGCGGAAGAGCCTTTCCTTTTCCTCTTGGGCTTGGGTTTCGCATCCTCCTCTTCCTGCCGGAGGTAAAGAGAGGGTCAGGACAGTCGGGTCGGCCGCAGAAACAAAAACCAGACCCCACCCCTGACCCCTGCCCCCACCCCTGACCCCTGCCCCTACCCCCTGACCCCACCCGACCCCGCCACACCCGACCCCACCCCGACCTCTGCCCCCGCCCCCACCCCTGACCCCTGCCCCCACCCCTGACCCTTGCCCCCACCCCTGACCCCACCCCCCTGCCCCCGCCCCTGACCCCTGCCCCCACCCCTGACCCTTGCCCCCACCCCCCTGCCCCCGCCCCTGACCCCTGCCCCCACCCCTGACCCTTGCCCCCACCCCCCTGACCCCTGCCCCCTGCCCCCACCCCTGGCCCCTGCCCTTACCCCTGTCCCGCCGGCCCCTTTGGCCTCTCTCCTCCCCCCACCGACACACGCCCCGCTCCCTCCCCCAACCGGGGCTCAAGCCTGAGCTGTACAGATTCTGATCGACAAGGGGGGTCGAGGGTTATGAGGGGTGGACAGTAGAGCGGAGTCGAGGGTTATGAGGGGGGTGGACAGTAGAGTGGAGTCGAGGGTTATGAGGGGGGTGGACAGTAGAGCGGAGTCGAGGGTTATGAGGGGTGGACAGTAGAGCGGAGTCGAGGGTTATGAGGGGGGTGGACAGTAGAGCGGAGTCGAGGGTTATGAGGGGTGGACAGTAGAGCGGAGTCGAGGGTTATGAGGGGTGGACAGTTAAGAGGAGTCGAGGGTTATGAGGGGTGGACAGTAAAGAGGAGTCGAGGGTTATGAGGGGGGGACAGTAGAGCGGAGTCGAGGGTTATGAGGGGTGGACAGTAGAGTGGAGTCGAGGGTTATGAGGGGTGGACAGTAGAGTGGTGTCGAGGGTTATGAGGGGTGGACAGTAGAGCGGAGTCGAGGGTTATGAGGGGTGGACAGTAGAGCGGAGTCGAGGGTTATGAGGGGGGTGGACAGTAGAGCGGAGTCGAGGGTTATGAGGGGTGGACAGTAGAGCGGAGTCGAGGGTTATGAGGGGGGTGGACAGTAGAGCGGAGTCGAGGGTTATGAGGGGTGGACAGTAGAGCGGAGTCGAGGGTTATGAGGGATGGACAGTAGAGCGGAGTCGAGGGTTATGGGGGTGGACAGTAGAGCGGAGTCGAGGGTTATGAGGGGTGGACAGTAAAGAGGAGTCGAGGGTTATGAGGGGTGGACAGTAAAGAGGAGTCGAGGGTTATGAGGGGGGGACAGTAGAGCGGAGTCGAGGGTTATGAGGGGTGGACAGTAGAGCGGAGTCGAGGGTTATGAGGGGGGTGGACAGTAGAGCGGAGTCGAGGGTTGTGAGGGGTGGACAGTAGAGAGGAGTCGAGGGTTATGAGGGGTGGACAGTAGAGCGGAGTCGAGGGTTATGAGGGGGGTGGACAGTAGAGCGGAGTCGAGGGTTATGAGGGGTGGACAGTAGAGCGGAGTCGAGGGTTATGAGGGGTGGACAGTAAAGAGGAGTCGAGGGTTATGAGGGGTGGACAGTAAAGAGGAGTCGAGGGTTATGAGGGGGGTGGACAGTAGAGCGGAGTCGAGGGTTATGAGGGGTGGACAGTAGAGCGGAGTCGAGGGTTATGAGGGGGGTGGACAGTAGAGCGGAGTCGAGGGTTGTGAGGGGTGGACAGTAGAGAGGAGTCGAGGGTTATGAGGGGTGGACAGTAGAGCGGAGTCGAGGGTTATGAGGGGGGTGGACAGTAGAGCGGAGTCGAGGGTTATGAGGGGTGGACAGTAGAGCGGAGTCGAGGGTTATGAGGGGTGGACAGTAGAGCGGAGTCGAGGGTTGTGAGGGGTGGACAGTAGAGCGGAGTCGAGGGTTATGAGGGGTGGACAGTAAAGAGGAGTCGAGGGTTATGAGGGGTGGACAGTAAAGAGGAGTCGAGGGTTATGAGGGGGGGACAGTAGAGCGGAGTCGAGGGTTATGAGGGGTGGACAGTAGAGCGGAGTCGAGGGTTATGAGGGGGGTGGACAGTAGAGCGGAGTCGAGGGTTGTGAGGGGTGGACAGTAGAGCGGAGTCGAGGGTTATGAGGGGGGTGGACAGTAGAGCGGAGTCGAGGGTTATGAGGGGTGGACAGTAGAGCGGAGTCGAGGGTTATGAGGGGTGGACAGTAGAGCGGAGTCGAGGGTTATGAGGGGGGTGGACAGTAGAGCGGAGTCGAGGGTTATGAGGGGTGGACAGTAGAGCGGAGTCGAGGGTTATGAGGGGTGGACAGTAGAGCGGAGTCGAGGGTTATGAGGGGTGGACAGTAGAGCGGAGTCGAGGGTTATGAGGGGTGGACAGTAGAGAGGAGTCGAGGGTTATGAGGGGTGGACAGTAGAGCGGAGTCGAGGGTTATGAGGGGGGTGGACAGTAGAGAGGAGTCGAGGGTTATGAGGGTGGACAGTAGAGCGGAGTCGAGGGTTATGAGGGGGGTGGACAGTAGAGCGGAGTCGAGGGTTATGAGGGGTGGACAGTAGAGCGGAGTCGAGGGTTATGAGGGGTGGACAGTAGAGCGGAGTCGAGGGTTATGAGGGGGTGGACAGTAGAGCGGAGTCGAGGGTTATGAGGGGTGGACAGTAGAGCGGAGTCGAGGGTTATGAGGGGTGGACAGTAGAGCGGAGTCGAGGGTTATGAGGGGTGGACAGTAGAGCGGAGTCGAGGGTTATGAGGGGTGGACAGTAGAGAGGAGTCGAGGGTTATGAGGGGTGGACCGTAAAGAGGAGTCGAGGGTTATGAGGGGGGGACAGTAGAGCGGAGTCGATGGTTATGAGGGGTGGACAGTAGAGTGGAGTCGAGGGTTATGAGGGGTGGACAGTAGAGTGGTGTCGAGGGTTATGAGGGGTGGACAGTAGAGCGGAGTCGAGGGTTATGAGGGGTGGACAGTAGAGCGGAGTCGAGGGTTATGAGGGGTGGACAGTAGAGCGGAGTCGAGGGTTATGAGGGGTGGACAGTAGAGAGGAGTCGAGGGTTATGAGGGGTGGACAGTAGAGCGGAGTCGAGGGTTATGAGGGGGTGGACAGTAGAGTGGTGTCGAGGGTTATGAGGGGGGTGGACAGTAGAGCGGGTCGAGGGTTATGAGGGGGGTGGACAGTAGAGCGGAGTCGAGGGTTATGAGGGGTGGATAGTAGAGCGGAGTCGAGGGTTATGAGGGGGGTGGACAGTAGAGCGGAGTCGAGGGTTATGAGGGGGGTGGACAGTAGAGCGGAGTCGAGGGTTATGAGGGGGTGGACAGTAGAGCGGAGTCGAGGCCACAATCAGACCCGTCCCGGCCTTGTTGACCAGGCTCAAGGGGACCAGATGACCCACTCCAGCTCCTAACTCTTATCTTTCCTGTGGTTCTTTCCCTCGATGCTGTCCCTCTGGAGGTGGGACAGTCTGTTCCACTCTCCCCAGGGCAGGTGACACAGGACAACCACCGGGACAGAGCAGGAGAAATCGGGGAAACGTCTTCACCCAGAGAGAGGGGAGAAGGTGGAACTCGTCACCCCCGGGGAGAGGGGAGAAGGTGGAACTCGTCACCCCCGGGGAGAGGGGAGAAGGTGGAACTCGTCACCCCCGGGGGAGGGGAGAGGGGAGAAGGTGGAACTCGTCACCCCCGGGGAGAGGGGAGAAGTGGAACTCGTCACCCCCGGGAGAGGGGAGAAGCTGGAACTCGTCACCCCCGGGGAGAGGGGAGAAGGTGGAACTCGTCACCCCCCGGGAGAGGGAGAAGGTGGAACTCGTCACCCCCGGGGGTGACGAGTTCCGCCTTCTCCCTCTCCCCCGGGGGTGACAGTTCCACCTCT
>NW_027600883.1:0-6000 GCF_964194155.1 Cetorhinus maximus | reverse complement strand
CTCCCTCCACAGAATCCTGATCCACTCTCCATGTCTCTCTCCACACAATCCTGTTCCACACTCTCTCTCTCCACCCAATCCTGTTCCACTCTCTCTCTCTCCACACAATCCTGTTCCACTCTCTCTCTCTCCACACAATCCTGTTCCACTCTCCCTACTCACACAATCCTGTTCCACTCTCTCTCTCTCCACACAATCCTGTTCCACTCTCTCTCTCCAACACAGTCCGTCCACTCACATTCTCCACAAAATCCTGTTGCACACTCTCTCTCTCTCCTCAAAATCCTATTCCGCTCTCTCTATCCACACAATCCTGTTCCACTCTCTCTCTGCACACAGTCCGTCCACTCTCATTCTCCAAAAAATCCTTTTCCACTCTCTCTCTCCACACAATCCTGTTCCACTTTCCCTCTCTCTCCACACAATCCTGTTCCACTCTCTCTCTCTCTCCACAATCCTGTTCCACTCTCCCTCTCCACACAATCCTGTTCCACATTCTCTTTCTCCACACAATCCTGTTCCACTCTCTCTCTCCACACAATCCTGTTCCACTCTCCCTCTCCACACAATCCTGTTCCACTCTCTCTCTCTCCACACAATCCTGTTCCACTCTCCCTCTCCACACAATCCTGTTCCACTCTCTCTCCAACCAATCCTGTTCCACTCTCTCTCTCTCTCTCTCTCTCTCTCCACACAATCCTGTTCCACTCTATCTCTCACTCCACACAATCCTGTTCCACTCTCTCTCGCTCCACACAATCCTGTTCCACTCTCTCTCTCCACACAATCCTGTTCCACTCTCTCTATCTCTCCACACAATCCTGTTCCACTCTCCCTCTCCACACAATCCTGTTCCACTCTCTCTCTCTCCACACAATCCTGCTCCACTCTCTCTCTCTCTCTCTCCACACAATCCTGTTCCACTCTCTCTCTCTCTCTCTCTCCACACAATCCTGTTCCACTCTCTCTCTCCACACAATCCTGTTCCACTCTCTCTCTCTCCACACACTGCTGTTCCACTCTCTCTCTCTCTCTCCACACAATCCTGTTCCACTCTCTCTCTCTCCACACAATCCCGTTCCACTCTCTCTCTCCAAACAATCCTGTTCCACTATCTCTCTCTCTCTCTCCACCCAATCCTGTTCCAGTCTCTCTCTCTCCACACAAGCCTGTTCCACTCTCCCTCTCCACACAATCCTGTTCCACTCTCTCTCTCCACACAATCCTGTTCCACTCTCTCTCTCCACTCAATCCTGTTCCACTCTCTCTCTCCACACCATCCTGTTCCACTCTCTCTCTCCACACAATCCTGTTCCACGCTCTCTCTCCACACAATCCTGTTCCACTCTCTCTCTCTCCACACAATCCAGTTCCACTCTCTCTCTCTCCACACAATCCTTTTCCACTCTCTCTCTCCACACAATCCTGTTCCACTCTCTCTCTCTCCAGACAATCCTGTTCCTCTCTCTCTCTCCACACAATCCTGTTCCAGTCTCTCTCTCTCCACACAATCCTGTTCCACTCTCTCTCTCTCTCTCTCCACACAGTCCTTTTCCACATTCTCTCCCTCCACAGAATCCTGATCCACTCTCCCTGTCTCTCTCCACACAATCCTGTTCCACACTTTCTCTCTCCACCCAATGCTGTTCCACTCTCTCTCTCTTCACTCAGTCCTGTTCCACTCTCTCTCTCTCCACAAAATCCTGTTCCACTCTCTCTCTCCACACAGTCCGTCCACTCTCATTCTCCACAAAATCCTGTTCCACTCTCTCTCTCTCCACACAATCCTGTTCCACTCTCCCTCTCCACACAATCCTGTTCCACTCTCTCTCTCTCCACACTATCCTGTTCCACACTCTCTCCACAAAATACTGTTCCACTCTCTCGCCACACAAATCTGTTCCGCACTGTCTCTCCACACAATCCTGTTCCACTCTCTCTCCCTCTCCACACAATCCTGTACAACTCTCTCTCTCCACACAATCCCGTTCCACTCTCTCTCTCTCCACACAATCCTGTTCCACTCTCTCTCTCTCCACACAATCCCGTTCCACTCTCCCTCTCTCCATACAATCCTGTTCCACTCTCTCTCTCTCCATCCAATCCTGTTCTACTCTCTCTCTCTCCACACAATCCTGTTCCACTCTCTCTCTCTCCACACAATACTGTTCCACTCTCTCTCTCTCCACACAATCCTGTACCACTCTCTCTTTCTCCACACAATCATGTTCCACTCTCTCTCTCCACACAATCCTGTTCCACTCTCTCTCTCCACACAATCCTGTTCCACTCTGTCTCTCTCCAAACAATCCTGCTCCTCTCTCTCTCTCTCTCTCCACACAATCCCGTCCACTCTCACTCTCCACACAATCCTGTTCCACTCTCTCTCTCACTGTCCACACAATCCTGTTCCATTCTCTCTCTCTGTCCACAAAATTCTGTTCCACTCTCTCTCTCTCTCCACACAATCCTTTTCCACTCTCTCTCTCTCCACACAATCCTGTTCCACTCTCTCTCTCCACACAGTCCGTCCACTCTCATTCTCCACAAAATCCTGTTGCACTCTCTCTCTCTCCACAAAATCCTGTTCCACTCTCTCTCTCCACACAATCCTGTTCCACTCTCTCTCGCCACACAATCCGTCCACTCCCATTCTCCACAAAATCCAGTTCCACTCTCTCTCTCCACACATTCCTGTTCCACTCTTTCTCTCTCTCTCCACACAATCCTGTTCCACTCTCTCTCTCTCTCTCCACAATCCTGTTCCACTCTCCCTCTCCACACAATCCTGTTCCACTCTCTCTCCACACAATCCTGTTCCGCTCTCTCTCTCCACACAATCCTGTTCCACTCACTCTCCACACAATCTTGTTCCGCTCTCTCTCTCCACACAATCCTGTTCCACTCTCTCTCCCTCTCCACACCATCCTGTTCCACTCACTCTCTCCACACAATCCCGTTCCACTCTCTCTCTCTCCACACAATCCTGTTCCACTCTCTCTCTCTCCACACAATCGTGTTCCTCTCTCTCTCTCTCCACACAATCATGTTCCACTCTCTCTCTGTCCACACAATCCTGTTCCACTCTCTCTCTCCACACAATCCTGTTCCACCCTGTCTCTCTCCATACAATCCTGTTCCACTCTCTCTCTCTCCACACAATCCTGTTCCACTCTGTCTCTCTCCAAACAATCCTGTTCCTCTCTCTCTCTCTCTCCACACAATCCCGTCCACTCTCACTCTCCACACAATCCTGTTCCACTCTCTCTCTCACTGTCCACGCAAACCTGTTCCATTCTCTCTCTCTGTCCACAAAATCCTGTTACACTCTCTCTCTCTCTCTCCACAAAATCCATTTCCACTCTCTCTTTCTCCACACAATCCTGTTTCACTCTCTCGCTCTCCAAACAATCCATTACCACTCTCGCTCTCCACACAATCCTGTTCCACTCTCCCTCTCCACACAATCCTGTTCCACATTCTCTCTCTCCACACAATCCTGTTCCACTCTCTCTCTCCACACAATCCTGTCCACTCTCCCTCTCCACACAATCCTGTTCCACTCTCTCTCTCTCCACACAATCCTGTTCCACTCTCCCTCTCCACACAATCCTGTTCTACTCTCTCTCTCTCCACACAATCCTGTTCCACTCTCTCTCTCCACACAATCCTGTTCCACTCTCTCTCTCTCCACAAAATCCTGTTCCAGTCTCTCTCTCCACACAATCCTGTTCCACTCTCTCTCTCTCCACACAATCCTGATCCACTCTCCCTCTCCACACAATCCTGTTCCACTCTCTCTCTCTCCACACAATCCTGTTCCACTCTCTCTCTCCACACAGTCCGTCCACTCTCATTCTCCACAAAATCCTGTTGCACTCTCTCTCTCTCCACAAAATCCTGTTCCGCTCTCTCTCTCCACACAATCCTGTTCCACTCTCTCTCTCCACACAGTCCGTCCACTCTCATTCTCCACAAAATCATGTTCCACTCTCCCTCTCTCTCCACACAATCCTGTTCCACTCTCTCTCTCTCTCCACAATCCTGTTCCACTCTCCCTCTCCACACAATCCTGTTACACATTCTCTCTCTCCACACAATCCTGTTCCACTCTCTCTCTCCACACAATCCTGTTCCACTCTCCCTCTCCACACAATCCTGTTCCACTCTCTCTCTCTCCACACAATCCTGTTCCACTCTCCCTCTCCACACAATCCTGTTCCACTCTCTCTCTCTCTCCACACAATCCTGTTCCACTCTCTCTCACTCTCTCTCTCTCTCTCCACACAATCCTGTTCCACTCTCTCTCTCGCTCCACACAATCCTGTTCCACTCTCTCTCGCTCCACACAATCCTGTTCCACTCTCTCTCTCCACAGAATCCTGTTCCACTCTCGCTCTCTCTCCACACAATCCTGTTCCACTCTCCCTCTCCACACAATCCTGTTCCACTCTCTCTCTCCACACAATCCTGTTCCACTCTCTCTCTCTCTCTCTCTCTCCACACAATCCTGTTCCACTCTCTCTCTCCACACAATCCTGTTCCACTCTCTCTCTCCACACAATCCTGTTCCACTCTCTCTCTCTCTCTCTCTCCACACAATCCTGTTCCACTCTTCCTCTCCACACAATCCTGTTCCACTCTCTCTCTATCCACACACTCCTGTTCCACTCTCTCTCTCTCTCCACACAATCCTGTTCCACTCTCTCTCTCTCCACACAATCCTGTTCCACTGTCTCTCTCCAAACAATACTGTTCCACTCTCTCTCTCTCTCTCTCACACAATCCTGTTCCGCTCTCTCTCTCTCCGCACAATCCTGTTCCACTCTCCCTCTCCACACAATCCTGTTCCACTCTCTCGCTCCACACAATCCTGTTCCACTCTCTCTCTCCACACAATCCTGTTCCATTCTCTCTCTCCACACCATCCTGTTCCACTCTCTCTCTCCACACAATCCTGTTCCACGCTCTCTCTCCACACAATCCTGTTCCACTCTCTCTCTCTCCACACAATCCTGTTCCACTCTCTCTCGCTCCACACAATCATTTCCACTCTCTCTCTCCACACAATCCTGTTCCACTCTCTCTCTCTCTCCAGACAATCCTGTTCCTCTCTGTCTCTCCACACAATCCTGTTCCACTCTCTCTCTCTCCACACAATCCTGTTCCACTCTCTCTCTCTCTCCACACACTCCTTTTCCACATTCTCTCCCTCCACAGAATCCTGATCCACTCTCCATGTCTCTCTCCACACAATCCTGTTCCACACTCTCTCTCTCCACCCAATCCTGTTCCACTCTCTCTCTCTCCACACAATCCTGTTCCACTCTCTCTCTCTCCACACAATCCTGTTCCACTCTCCCTACTCACACAATCCTGTTCCACTCTCTCTCTCTCCACACAATCCTGTATCACTCTCTCTCTCCAACACAGTCCGTCCACTCACATTCTCCACAAAATCCTGTTGCACACTCTCTCTCTCTCCTCAAAATCCTATTCCGCTCTCTCTCTCCACACAATCCTGTTCCACTCTCTCTCTGCACACAGTCCGTCCACTCTCATTCTCCAAAAAATCCTTTTCCACTCTCTCTCTCCACACAATCCTGTTCCACTCTCCCTCTCTCTCCACACAATCCTGTTCCACTCTCTCTCTCTCTCCACAATCCTGTTCCACTCTCCCTCTCCACACAATCCTGTTCCACATTCTCTTTCTCACACAATCCTGTTCCACTCTCTCTCCACACAATCCTGTTCCACTCTCCCTCTCCACACAATCCTGTTCCACTCTCTCTCTCTCCACACAATCCTGTTCCACTCTCCCTCTCCACACAATCCTGTTCCACTCTCTCTCCAACCAATCCTGTTCCACTCTCTCTCTCTCTCTCTCTCTCTCTCTCCACACAATCCTGTTCCACTCTCCCTCTCCACACAATCCTGTTCCACTCTCTCTCTCTCCACACAATCCTGCTCCACTCTCTCTCTCTCTCTCTCTCTCCACAC
>NW_027600882.1:0-6042 GCF_964194155.1 Cetorhinus maximus | reverse complement strand
AGAGAGAATGGGGAAAGAGAGAGAGAGAACGAGGAAGAGTGTGGAGAGATGGGGAGCAGAGATATCACAGAGTCACGGGGCTGGAGCAGGTGAGAGAGAGATTTGGGGTGGGGGGGGGTGGGGAGGGGGTGTTGGTGTGGAAGGAGCCCGTGGGAGGGTGGCACTGGCGAGGACGGGTCAGGAGAGGGTAATTGAAACGGAGGTCTCCTGTAGCTCGTTGCTGCGGTGAGGCACAAAACGGAGGGGCTTGGGGGTGGCGTACGAGCGCTTCAGAACTTACTGAGAGGTCACACGAGAACATTCTCCATGGGAGAAACTTCCATTGCAGCACAGGCCGTGCTCTCTCTGTCAGGAGCAAACACAAGATTTCAAATAAATAAATAAATAATAATCGGTGCTACGACACAATGAGAGACTTTAACATCGCTGGAAAGAGGGACAGGTCGCTGAAACTTTGTGGTCCTGCATAATCATCGGGACAAAAGCAAGAATGCCAAATTTCAAACTCTCACAACAATTTATACCGCCGGGGAAAAGGGAGGCTGATTGTTTTGGGCAAGTCAGCTCTGATTGGCCGAGGCCTTGCCACGGGATCAGCCATCGGCTCCCCGAGCTCCCAGGGAACTTGGAAAAAGGCGCGAGGCTTGGGCAGGTTCCTTACGTTTGCAGAGCACGCATCCCCCCCGCGTTTGGATGTCAGTCGAGCAAGCGTAAACGAGCACCGTTACAAGCCCGATTGATTGTCTTAAATCGGTGGCTGGGGTCGTTATCTATCGGCGCGCTCAGGGTTGTTCGTCAAGTGCTGTCCGATCGCAGAATCGCACCTAACGGTCGGACGTTTTTGTTTTGGGGGGTTTTCGCGAGCGCGGGCTAGTCGAGTACGCCGTCCGATACGAACCACTGAGGGAACACGCTCGCTCCGATCGGCCCGTCGCCGGGGCGTACGGGCCTGAGTACCCGGCGTCCCCACCGGCACCGAAATCCGCACGCGACACGGAAAACGCCGCTAACGTAGCGCGGTGGCAGCCGTGGAACGGCTTGGCTTGGCCTGGCCTGCTGTTCAGGCGTCGGCACCCTTTCCTTCCGCGGTGTAAATTGTTGCGAGAGTTTGAAATTTGGCTTTCTTGCGAAAAGCTCGGGCGACAAGTCTCTCTCCTTTCGACAAAACGAGGAGAAGCCCAAAGGCAAGCCACACGCAGGGATTGATACGTACAGTCAGGTCTGGAGCTGGTCACATCATGGTGACCAGTTTGGGGGGGGGAAGCCATCGATTGCCATGGCAACAGCCCCTGCAGAGTTCAAAGCGACGGGCTGCCTTTTGGAAATTAGAGCGAAAGGCCTGCATTTCTATAGCACCTTCCAAAACCCACAGCCACTGAAGCCCTTTCCTCGAAGAGTGGCATTGAAGGAAACGTGAGAGCCAATTTGCGTGCAGCGAGCTCTCACGTGGGTGGAGGCTTCTAACGGAGACCTCGGCACGGCCCACCCCGAATTTAAATTCGGCAGATCGAATAAACTCGGATCGGACCGAGTGAGGAGTTAAGGAGTCTGGCGAGCGAGCGAGGGAGGGAATTCGAGGCAGGGAATGCTCCTTTCTTTTTTCTCCCCCCTTCTTCACGTCCTTACTTCGATACCGGTAGGGAGGGAGGAGCGGACCCAGTTTGCAAGGTTAAGGTGTTAAGGTGCGGCAGGGGCAGCCCGGCCGAACGGAATGCGCATCCTGCGCCGCGTGAGAAGCCAGCGGGCGCGCGGCCAGGTCGAGGTGCGGCAGGGGCAGCCCGGCCGAACGGAATGCGCATCCCGCGCCGCGTGGGAAGTCAGCGCGGCCCGAGCAGCAGCTCGGGCTGACAGAAGGGGGGAGGGGCGTGGGCGGAAACGACGACGGAAGAGTGGAGTAGAATAGCGGTTATCGTCGCTGGATTAGTAGTAATCCAGAGACCCGGGGTAATGCTCTGGGGACTCGGGTTCGAATCCCGCCACGACCCGAAGGTCATTAAAAAACCTCCCCCCCCCACCGTCGGGTGTGCCGAGCCCCTTTATAGGGAGGGAAATCAGACGATAAGGAAACGAACCCTGGCAGCGCTGCGGGTGTGCCCACACCACAAGGGGACTGCAACGGTTCGAGGCACCACCACCACCTTCTCAAGGGGGGCAATTAGGGGGGGATGGGGCAATAAATGCTGGGCCCACAATTCCCACGAATGAAGAAAAAGGGGCCATAGTGACAGGAGGAGGGTGGGGGGGGGGGATTCATTCACTCGGGTAGAGGGGGGGAAAGAGAACAGGGGGTTTCAGCGGCCGTGGGTGACTCTTCGGGGTGGCACGTCGCCTCCCTGGTGCCCGGGTCAAGGGCGTCGGGGAGCGTTCTTCTGGGGAGGCGGGGCAGTCGGAGGTCGTGGTCCACGCTCTGGCACCGACGGTGCGGGAGAGAGCGAGCGACTGAAGACGTGGCCGGAGAATTGGGGGGTGGGAGGAGGGAGGGAGGGAAGGAGAGGGCGTCAGGTCTCTTGAGGCATCGGGGGCTGGCTCTGGGGACAGGTTGGGACCCTTACGAGACGGACGGACGGACGGGGTGCACCTTAGCAGGACCAGGGGCTAACAACAGGGAGGTTCGCCAGTGCTGTCGGGGGAGGGGGTTTAAGCTAGATTGGTGGGGGAGGCGGGAACCTGAGGGGGTGTGGGGGTGGGGGGGGAGGGGAACTCAGAACGGAGGAGGGAAGCAAAGCGGGTTTCGGGGAATCAGAAAAGTAGTGAGCGAAAGGAGAAGGCAGACGGAACAAAGGCGAGCATCGGACGGGACCCAGAACGCGGGATCATGTTAAAAGGACAAAGTGAAGGGCGCTCAGGTAAATGGGTATGGGCGTGGTTACAGGGTGAGCAGGACCGGGAGCTGAATATTCGGTGGTATTGGTCATTTCAGAAGGATAGGCGCCATTTTAGGAAGGATGGGGAAAAAAAATGGAAAAGGTGGTGGGGTAGCGCCGTTAATAAGGGACGAGATCGGTGCGTTCAGCAAGACAGGATCTTAGGTCGCGGCGTCGAGATGCGGAATCACTTTGGGCGCAGCTAAGAGACAGCAAGGTTGGCGGGAGTTGTTTATCGATCACCGAACTATTAGTAACGTTGGGCGCGATATAAATCGGGAAATTAGCGCCGCACTTAACATAGGCAATACAGTATCGATGGTAACTTCAATTTATACATCGACTGGGGTAAACCTAACTAGCACTAACGCTGGGGAGGATGAATTCCTGGAGCGAGTACGAGATGGGTTTCTGGAGCAGCGCATTGAAGAACCAACTCGGGGGTTGGGCTATTTTAGATTTAGGTTTGAGAAAAGGGCAAATTAATAACCTTGCCGTAGAGGAACCATTAGGAAATAGTGACCATAATGTGACGAGAGTTTTACATTAAGTTTGAAAGTGATACCTGGTTCATTCTGAAACTTGGGTCTTAAATCTGAAGAGGGGAGATTTTGAAGGAAACAGGGTCAAACTGGCTGTGGTGGATTGGGAAAATACAGGGGTCCATTACAGGTGGGGACAGGAGAACTTATAATGGGAGAGTCGGGAAAAGGCGGGAGGAACTAATCAACGGGTTTGTGTCTGTCTACACGGAGGGAGGTACAGACAGTCTCCCAGAAACACCAGGGAAATCCCAAGGGGCTCGTGAGAAATCGAGGAACTGAAAGAAACAATGCATTTTTGGAAGGACAAACCGAGGTAGGACATACACAGTAAATGGCGGGGCGCTTGAGGAGTGCGGAGGAACAAAGGGATCTGGGAGTTCAGATACATAATTCCCTGAAAGTGGCGTCACAGGGTGACGAGGTTGTAAAGAAAGCTTTTGGCCTACTGGCCTTCATAAGTCAAAGTATTGAGTATAGGAGCCGGGATGTTGTGGTGAGGTTGTATAAGACATTGGTGAGGCCCAACTTTGGAGCACTGTGTGCAGTTCTGGTCGCCTAACTACAGGTTAAGGATATTGGTAAGATTGAGAGAGTGCAGAGAAGATTTAGTAGGATGTCGCCGGGTCTTCAGGAGTTGAGTTACAGGGAAAGATTAAACAGGTTAGGACTTTATTCCTTGGAGCGTAGAAGAACGAGGGGAGGTTTCATAGACGTTTACAAAATTATGAGGGGTATAGACAGAGTAAATGCGAGTAGGATCTTTCCACTTAGATTAGGAGAGATAAACACGAGAGGACACGGCTTTAGGGTGAAAGGGGAAAGGTTTAGGGGGAACTTCTTCACTCAGAGAGTGGTGAGAGTGTGGAACGAGCTACCATCTGACGTGGTAAATGCGGGCTCACTCTTAAGCTTGAAGAATAAATTGGATAGATACATGGACGGGAGAGGTCTGGAGGGTTACGGACGAGGTGCGGGTCAATGGGACGAGCGGAATAATATTTCGGCACAGACTAGAAGGGCCGAATGGCCTGTTTTCTGTGCTGTAGTGTTCTATGGTTCAATAAAGAGGCGGCACTGGAGAAATTAATTGGGCTGAAGTTGGATCAGTTCCCCCCGCCGGACCCCACACAATCGAAGGAGGTGGCTGGGGAGATAACGGATATATCGATGGGTTAGCTTTCAAAAATTCTATCCATTCTGGAGAGGCTCCTGCGGACTGGGACGTAGCAAAGGTGACCACCCCCCGCGATTGAAGAAGCTGGGGGAGGGGATGCGGAGAGAGAGCGAAACCGGAGAAACGACGGGACAGTCGGTTTGACTTCAGTCGGAGGGAAATGTTAAGAGTCTGTTATCAAAAGGACGTGATCGCTGGACACTTGGAAACTCTTTCGAGTTATCAACAGTCACAGATTGCAACTCTTTCGAGTACAATCACAGTTCTTGGTTTTCCGGGAGCGGGACCTGAACCCACAACCCTCTGATTCAAAGGCGAGGGTGCTATGAACTGAGCCACAGCTGACACCTCCTGGACACTCGGAACACGCATGGGTCAAGACGGACGGATGAAAGGGGAAGTCGCGTTCGACCAACCTGTCGGGAGTGGTTTCTCGAGGATGTTCCTTGCAGCGGAGACAAAGGGGAACCAGTAGACGTGGTGTACCTGGATTTTCGAAAAGGCTTTTGATAAGGTCCCAGACAGGAGGTTAGGAAACATAAGTAGGTCACTTTGGATTTTTGCGGGCTGGAGGGAGGTTTGTAGCAGAGTTCCCCAGGGTTGGGTATTGAGACCCTTGCTTTTCCCGATATATATATAAATGATCTAGATCTTGGCGTGCAGGGGACAATTTCAAAGTTTGCGGACGACACAAAACTTGGGAGAATTGTAGACCATGAGGAGGACAGTGTGGAACTTCAAAAGGGACATTGGCACATCGGTGGAGTGGGCAGAGAGGTGGCAGATGGAGTTCAATGCGGGCAAGCGTGAGGTAATACGCTTTGGTACAAAGAACATGGACAGACAGTGTAAAGTAAAGGATACTATTCTAAAGGGTGTGCAGGAGCAGAGAGACCTGGGTGGATATGTACATAAGTCATTAAAAGTGGCAGGACAGGCAGAGGGAGCTGTTTCTAAAGCAGACAGTATTCTAGGCTTCATTAATAAGGGCAGAGAGTACAAGAGCAGGGAGGTTATGCTGAACTTATATAAGACACTGGTTAGACCTCAGCTGGAGTATTGTGTACAGCTCTGGGCGCCACACTAGAGGAAGGATGTGAACACATGGGAGAGAGTGCAGAAGAGGTTTACCAGAATGGTTCCAGGGATGAGACACTTCAGCCGTGAGGATAGGTCGGAGAAGTTGGGACTGTTTTTCCTTGGAGAGGAGAGGGCTGAGAGGAGACTGGATAGAAGTTTTCAAAATCAGGAGGGGTCCGGACAGGGCAGAGAGGGAGAAACTGTTCCCACTAGTAAACGGATCGAGAACCAGAGGGGCACGGTTTTAGAGTGTTTTACAACAGAAGCGAATGCGAGGTGAGAAAATACTCTTTCACACCAGCGAGTGGTTGGGGTCTGGAACGCGCTGTCTGGAAGTTTGGCAGAGGCAGGTTCGATCGAGACGTTCCAGAGGGATGGT
>NW_027600881.1:0-6121 GCF_964194155.1 Cetorhinus maximus | reverse complement strand
CGACATGAGGAGCTGGACAGTGAACTGCAGAGTGTAGCTGGACAACTCATCATCTTTACCTCTGTCTTTCTCTGCTGCCAAACATCAAGCATTCGCCTCATGGAGTGTGGATAAGTCATGTCCCTGGGCTGGTTCACCAAGACCCCGTCTGGACTACATCAACTTCCAGTGTCTTCGACTCCTACCTACTACCCTGCTCCTGGCTCACCCCCTCCCATTCATACTCGGTGTTCAGTTGACGATGTAAAGAAGATTTTGTCCAGAGTTCCCTGGGCTCGTGCTGGGTTAGTGCTGACATTAGGATTTATCCTAGCTCTGTTTGTCTCTGGGAGACTTCTCTCTGTTACATGTAGCCTTGCTGCATCAGAAACTAGGGAATAGTTGGGTTCCAATGTGAGACCATTCACTATTTTAAAAATTATTCCTCTTTACCCCCAACCACCCTCGCTCTCAATATCCACCTCCATAGTTCCTTGTTAACATGCCAACTCATACCCTGACTCCCCGCACTGTCCCATAGGAAGACACTCACCCTGTACTGGGGCACACCACCTGTGCTCTGTGTTGGTCTCCCCATGTGCCCGCTTATTCTCTGATCTTCACTAATGATCCAACAAGCCTCTAACTAAAGCCACGAGGTTCTGCTGAGATGTGGAATCTGTCTCTCCACAGGCACAGCTGGGGAGATGATACTTGGAGAGATGTGTGAGTAAAGCAGCCCTCTGGGCAGGTGGTCCACACATTCAACCATGGTGTATTCCATCATTCTTTGTTTCTATTCTCTCATCAACCCCCTCCCCCCAGCCCCCAACAAGTTCAGAGGTTTGAGGGAATCTATTCTCTTGTGCCCTGTTGCTGTCTGGCTGTGTTTAATAGACCAGCTCAGCCCCAGGCCCTGGCTCAGGTGAAGCTCCCTTCAGCCTTGTTTCACCAGTGGGAGAACTTTCAGGTCAGACGGCACTTGCGCAGCCACTGCTGGTCAGCAGCTGGCCAATATTGGAGTAGATCTACCCCAGCACCCCGAACTGCCTTAACATACCCCAGCCTGACTTACACAAGACTCAGGGCCCCTGAGGTTCTGTAACACCTCCAGGACATCACTTGCAGTAATTCCCTCCTTCTCCCCCCCCCCCCACCTCTGACCCAATCTCATGGCACAAGAATGTAGATTCTGGGCCAATTCTGTCCCAAGATTTTTTCTTTTTTTGTTTTGTTTTGGGGACATCCAAAGCTAAATGTAATAAATATTTTTAAAATGCTGTATGTAAATTGTGCTGATCAATGGATTCTGTTTAGGAAAATGGTGCATTGAAAGGTGTTTACTGTGAGTTCCATAATGGTCCTGAGCTGTTTACGAAAATGATAGTTGCCACTTAACCCCTTGCTGGTTCACCTGATTATTATCTCCCCCTCTGCCCCGTCTCTAGCTAGGCGTAAAGTGGCAGTGAGCACATATTTGGTGCATTAGTGTCTGGTATTCGGAGTCCACGTGGTGTTTCCTGACACCATTCGCTGAATCCCCCGTTGGTTTGCAGGTTTCTGTCAGTGTGATTTCGCTGCTTGCACATTGTGGAATGCCCCCCTCTGACATGTTTGGTGGCAGGAGGAGGGTGCCTGGTGAAGGGACCCTGTTTCCTTCCTGCCCGGGCCTCCAGTAAGTCCATGGTGGGAAGGTTCATGGTCGACCTTCCTGTCCCACCACCAGTTGAGGCCTTTAAGTGATTAATCAATGCCCTCTTAAGGGCCTCATCCTGCCCCAGATGTGGAGTGGGGGGGTACTCACCATGCCGGGAGCCGAAAAAGCACACCTCGTATGGTTGCTTGCAGGCTCCCAGGGGAAGCCCCTCGTTCAAAGGCACTTGGTGGCTGATCGAGAGACCTGGCATCGGGAAGGTGGAGAGGAGGGGTGTCCCCTGCCCTACCCACAATCTCACACACGTGACTGGGCCCATTGGTGATCCTGGGCCTCAGGTGGCTGCATTACCGGTGCTAGCCACTGCTGCCCTGGTAGCGCTGCTGAGCAGCAAAGAGTTACCAGCCTCTGATTGACTGGCAGCTCTGGGCAGGTGGAGTTTCCACTCCCGGGGTCCTTGATTCCATGGAAGGCTCGCTGCTGCCCAGTTAGATGCCTGATTGGCACTTAACTCGGCAGGCTTTCCCGAAAAGAGACAACGTGGGGCTCTCATTGGCTGCCCAGCTGGCAGGCAAGGCCCCTGTTGCCTCTGTTAAATAGCACCGTGGGTGCAGGTTGAAGTGTACAAGGTGTGAAATGTGTGGAGTGGGGAAGACTGTGTTACTGCAGATAATTGGAACAGTGTTGATATATAATAAAAAACAGAAACATGCTGGAAATACACTGGCCAAATCTTGTTTACCTTCCTCAGGGTGTTTTACAGCCAAAAGCTCGCCTTTTCTCATTATAGATTCTCATGCCTGGTGTGCATTTCCCACTCTTTATTTCATATTGACAGCGCTAGCACACTCACCCATCATTCAGTCACTCAAGTGCAAATTAAGGAGATAATGTTTTGGCATGCAGCCTAGGGGTAAGTTGAGACATGACTTGCGGTGAGTGTAGAGTGACTTGGGAGGAACAGGTGACTTTGGGCCACTGGTGCCCAAATCTCTCCACCCCTGGAGGTTTTCCTCGCCTCACATCTGGGTCTGTCGTAGACTCAATTGATAAGAGACTGATCACTGCGATTGGTCAACAAATCTGTTATGTTGATGGGGTTGAGATGAAATAAGATGGAAGGATGTGGAACATAAACACCAGCACGTGCCAAATGGCCTGTTTCTGTAAGTTCTGTGGAACACTGCCTGGGGAAAGAAGCCTGGTCTCACCAGCCGAAGAGGAATTCAACACAATGTGCTGAATTTGGCAGACAGGATTTTTGTAATGGCCTGGCGTTCTTGCTGCTGGGGCGGGGGCGGGGTGGGGGGGTGGTCCATGTTATATGCAAACACTCAGTGTATGCATATGCTGATCACAGTCCACACACCTGAGTTCCTGGAGTCGCTAGGTAGAAGTGTGGAGTGAGCTGTCCGCAAGCATGACCCAGACCTCCCTGTCGCTTGCCATTTCAACACCCCACCCTGCTCTCATGCCCACATGTCCATCCTTGGCCTGCTGCAATATTCCAGTGAAGCTCAACGCAAACTGGAGGAGCAGCACCTCATCTTCCGACAAGGCACTTTACAGCCTTCCGGACTGAATATTGAGTTCAACAATTTTAGATCATGAACTCTCTCCTCCATCCCACCCCCTTTCCGATCCCCCCCTTTTTCCAATAATTTATAATCTTTTTTACGCTATATTTTTTTTCTTTTCCCTCCTATTTTTAAATTTATTTTGATCCATTGTTTCATCTCCACCTTTTAGACCATTTCGATCCCTTCCCCCCACCCCACCCATACTAGGGCCATCTGCCACTAGCTTGCTTCCCCTAATGTCCCCATTAGCACATCCTTTAGATAATATCACCACCGTTAACACCCTTTTGTCCATGACATCTTTGGCAATCTCTTGGCCTCCACCTATCACTGGCCCCCCTATCGAGCTCCTCCTGTCCCACCTCCTTCTACCAGCTTATATTTCATCTCATTTCTATGTGTCTTAGTTCTGATGAAGGGTCATATGGACTCGAAACGTCAACTGTATTCCTCTCCGCTGTCAGATGCTGTCAGACCTGCTGAGTTTTTCCAGGTATTTTAGGAAAGATGGTGTTGGGTGATTAGAATTTATGGGGAAGAGAAGCATTTGGAGGAATTGAGCTGTCAAGTGTCAGTGGTGTGGCTGAGGACCTTCAGGGAGAGGGTAGGGACAGAGGCTTACAGAAGGTGCAGTTGAATGGTTTAAGATCACCGACGTGGAGATGGGTGGTATGCTTGTTTTGTTTCAACAGGACAGGTGAGTGAAATCAGTTGTTGCTGTAATTTAAAACCCTCCTTAAAATTTACCTGTGACAAAGCTCATATTGTTCACCCCATGTTTCCCACGTGCAGCATCCATTTCCTTTTCTTTGTGCCTTACGCAAAATGCAAGTTATTTACAAGTATTCAAAATTTCATTTTCCCTAAGGCAGGATGTTTGATAGGAGGGGCAAGGGTTAAGAGAAGGGTTGGGGCTGGGTATTGTTGGTGTACATGAGGAAAATAACCCCATGTGTTCAGATGTTACTGAGGGGCAACATGTGGGTGAGGGAGAGGAGGGGCCCAAATATGATCCTTGGGAGACCCTGGAAGTGATAGTGGGCAGTTAACATTCCTTTCATCAGCTGTCTTCAGAGTCTGATCTGAATAAACATCAGATAGGCTCCCAGCCAAAGAGATCTTGTGAGGAAACTCCTTTTGCACCAGCTCTCAGGTCGCTTTGCATTAAAAATGCATTTGTGGAACCAAACACAAATGATAGCATTGCAATGTGTCTAGACAGCAGAATTTTACACCCACTGCCTCCTCAGGCTGCAGTCAGAGGACTTCGGAGAATTTCACCCGAGGCGTAGGGGTCATTTGGAAGAATTTGATCCCCTGTTGTGTTCTGGGTCATGCTACCCATGCAGTGTGCTTCAGGACATTCTGTACTTGGCTCAATTAATTTTTTCTCTCTCTCTCAAAATAACCAGCTGGTGACCCGTCAATTACAGCAGGTTCAGTGTGGTGAGCGTGCCAGAACCCTGACAGTCTGTTTTAGCCCTGCCCTCACATCCCCCTGACACAAATAGCCAGAAGAATTAAATGCATCAATGAAGTACTTTCAAGAGTAATTAGCCTGTTGGTGTGGTGGCACAATTCCTCCTTCAGCCAACAGTTTAATTGTATTAATTTCTCCCAAGTCATTCATCAGCTGTTAAGACTTCTCATGGACATGCCTAGGTTCTAGATAAATGCAAAATGTTTCTTACAGTTGCTCCCCTCAAGCACTTCATCAGCAACTGGACTCATGAAGGTAATGTTAAGCAGCTTGTGCACTGGTTTCTCCTGGGGCAGAGGGTGAAGACAGGAGGTTTAGAGGTGCCTCGGGGGCTGTAGGGAGGTCTTATGGCACAGTGGATAGTGTCCCTGCCTCTGAACCAGAAGCTCTGGGTTTAAGTCCCATTTCAGGACTTGGTGGCCGAGGAGGTGCGTTCATAACGCGGTCAAACAGGTCGATTATCAGCCTACAAATCCTTCCAACACACGCCAGTGTCGGGGTAAGAGTGGGAGAGATTCCTGGTCAGCCGTGTGATGGAAATAAAGTTGGAGCCTCTACCATCACCGTCCACACACAGCTCTAGGCGACAGCATGAGTGTAAAAGGAATGAACTGTAACACACCCATGTAGGGCCTGTAGGTGGCAGTGGAGGTGAGCCGGTCTGACACTCGGCCTCATTTAATCGTGACCTAGAAGACAGAGGGGCATTGCAGGAGGTTGAGACAGAACTATCATGGCTTGCACTGGTTAAAATTGAGAAAAATGAGTATTGCATAGAATTTTACAGGTCATTCGGCCCAACTGGTCCATGCTGGCACTTAGGCCCCACAAAAGCCTCCTCCCACCACTCTTCTACCTAACCATCCATGTATCATTTTATTCCTCAAATGCTTCTACGTTATTTGCCTGTTTTTGGTACTAAGTTCCACATTCTTACCACTCTCCTGGTAAAGACACTTTTTTTTTAACTTCCAACTGGATTTATTAGTGACAATCTTATATTGATGGCCACTAGTTTGGGTCTCCCCCCACAAATGGAAACATCTCTCTGTCCTACCCTTGAGAAGGGTGGGGTGAGCCACCTTTTGAACGCATCCATTAGGAGGTCAGCCACAGCTCTACTTCATTTCTAGCCTCAGTCTTGTGTACAAGACGATGTAAGGATGGCAAAGAAGCATCCGTGTTGGTTCCGGACAGCAGTGTAACGAGGACGGGAACTTCAGCTCAAATTCCACTACCGCAGTTTGAAAATTTCGTTCAGTTTTTTTGGTTTTTAATACAATACAACAGTTCATGAGCATAAACGCTACCATACTGCGGATGCTGGAAATCTGAAACAGAACAAAACTAGCTGGAAAATCTCAGCAGGTCTGACAGTCATCTGCTGGAGAGGAACACAGTTAAAGTTTCGAGTCCGTATGACTCTTC
>NW_027600880.1:0-6398 GCF_964194155.1 Cetorhinus maximus | reverse complement strand
GGGGGGGTGGATTCAACTTCATGGAAAATTATGAAAAAACTGAAAAGAAAGGAGAGCCCAGGAGAGGATATTAAAGTCCCCAGAACACAAAATAGGACAGAGTGTTTGGAAAGGGCTAGGAATCTAACTCCAAGCACATCAGATAAAGGGACGACAATGAGAAAGGGGACGGGAAATACAGGACTGAAGGTGTTGTATCTGAATGCACGCAGTATACGAAATAAGGTCAATGAGCTTGTGGCGCAGATTGAAATTGGCAGGTATGATGTGGTGGGCATCACGGAGACATGGCTGCAAGGGGATCAGGACCGGGAGCTAAATATCCAAGGATGTACATCCTATCGAAAAGATAGGCAGGTTGGCAGAGGGGGTGGGGTTGCTTTGTTAGTAAGAAATGAAATTAAATCGATAGCAGGAAATGACGTAGGGTCAGATGATGTAGAATCTGTGTGGGTAGAGTTGAGGAACCGCAAAGGTCAAAAAACCACAATGGGAGTTATGTACAGGCCTCCGAACAGTAGTCAGGATGTGGGGCACAAGATACACCAGGAGATAGAAAAGGTGTGTAAGAAAGGCAAGGTTACAGTGATCATGGGGGATTTCAACATGCAGGTAGACTGGGAAAATCAGGTTGGTAGTGGATCCCAAGAAAAGGAATTTGTGGAATGTCTACGAGATGGCTTTTTGGAGCAGCTTGTGGTGGAGCCCACTAGGGAACAGGCAATTCTAGATTTAGTGATGTGTAATCAGGCAGATTTGATAAGGGAGCTTAAGGTGAAGGAACCCTTAGGAGGAAGTGACCATAATATGATAGAATTTACCCTGCAATTTGAGAGGAAAAAGCTGGAATCAGATGTAACGGTATTACAGTTGAATAAAGGCAACTACAGAGGCATGAGAGAGGAGCTGGCCAGAATTGACTGGGAGATGAGCCTAGCAGGAAAGACAGTGGAACAGCAATGGCAGGAGTTTCTGGGAGTAATTTGGGAGACACAGCAAAAATTCATCCCTAGGAAGAAGCATACTAAAGGGAAGATGAGGCAACCATGGCTGACAAGGGAAGTCAGGGACAGCATAAAAGCTAAAGAGAAAGCATACAATGCGGCAAAGAGCAGTGGGAAACCAGGGGATTGGGAAGCCTACAAAGACCAACAGAGGACAACTAAAAAAGAAATGAGGGAGAAGATTAAATATGAGGGTAAACTAGCCAGTAATATAAAAGAAGATTGCAAGAGTTTTTTTAGATATATAAAGGGTAAGAGAGAGGCAAAAGTGGACATTGGGCTGCTGGAAAATGACGCTGGAGAAGTAGTAGTGGGGAACAAAGAAATAGCGGAGGAACTGAATAGGTACTTTGCGTCAGTCTTCACAGTGGAAGACACGAGTGACATCCCCAAAGTTCAAGAGAGTCGGGGGGGCAGAGGTGAGTATGGTGGCCATTACCAAGGAGAAGGTGCTAGGAAAACTGAAAGGTCTGAAGGTGGATAAATTACCTGGACCAGATGGATTACACCCCAGAGTTCTGAAGGAGATAGCTGAAGAGATAGTGGAGGCGTTAGTGGTGATCTTTCAGGAATCACTGGAGTCAGGGAGGGTCCCAGAGGACTGGAAAATCGCTAATGTAACCCTCCTGTTTAAGAAGGGAGTGAGGCAAAAGACGGGAAATTACAGGCCGATTAGCCTGACCTCGGTCGTTGGTAAGATTTTAGAGTCCATTATTAAGGGTGAGATTTTAGAATACTTGGAAGTGCATGGCAAAATCGGACAAAGTCAGCATGGTTTCATCAAGGGGAGGTCATGCCTGACAAGTCTTTTAGAATTCTTTGAGGAGGTAATGAGTAGGTTAGACAAAGGAGAGCCAATGGATGTTATCTACTTGGACTTCCAGAAGGCCTTTGACAAGGTGCCGCACAGGAGGCTGCTCAGTAAGATAAGAGCCCATGATGTTAGAGGCAAGGTACTAGCATGGATAGAAGATTGGCTGTCTGGCAGGAGGCAGAGTGTGGGGATAAGGGGGTCCTTCTCAGGATGGCAGCCAGTGACTAGTGGAGTTCCGCAGGGGTCAGTGTTGGGACCACAACTTTTCACTTTATACATTAATGATCTAGATGAAGGAACTGAGGGCATCCTGGCTAAGTTTGCAGATAATACAAAGATAGGTGGAGGGACAGGTAGTATTGAGGAGGCGGGGAGGCTGCAGAAGGATTTGGACAGGTTAAGAGAATGGGCAAAGAAGTGGCAGATGGAATACAACGTGGGGAAGTGTGAGGTCATGCACTTTGGTAGGAAGAATAGAGGCATAGACTATTTTCTAAACGGGGAGAGAATTCAGAAATCTGGAGTGCAAAGGGACTTGGGAGTCTTAGTCCAGGATTCTCTTAAGATTAACTAGCAGGTTGAGTCGGTAGTTAGGAAGGCAAATGCAATGTTGGCATTTATTTCGAGAGGACTAGAACATAAAAGCAGGGATGTGCTGCTGAGGCTTTATAAGGCTCTGGTCAGACCACATTTAGAATATTGTGAGCAATTTTGGGCCCCGTATCTCAGGAAGGATGTGCTGGCCCTGGAGAGGGTCCAGAGGAGGTTCACGAGAACGATCCCAGGAACGAAAGGCTTAACTTATGAGGAACGTTTGAGGACTCTGGGTCTATACTCGATGGAGTTTAGAAGGATGAGGGGGGATCTGTTGAAACTTACAGAATACTGAGAGGCCTGGATAGAGTGGACGTGGGGAAGATGTTTCCATTAGCAGGAGAGACTAGGAACCGAGGGCACAGCCTCAGAGTAAAGGGAAGACCTTTTAGAACAGAGATGAGGAGAAACTTCTTTAGCCAGAGAGTGGTGAATCTAAGGAATTCATTGCCACAGAAGACTGTGGAGGCCAGGTCATTGAGTGTATTTAAGACCGAGATAGATGGGTTCTTGATTGGTAAGGGGATCAAAGGTGACGGGGAGAAGGCGGGAGAATGGGGTTGAGAAACTTATCAGCCATGATTGAATGGCGGAGCAGACTCGATGGGCCGAATGGCCTAATTTCTGCTCCTATGTCTTATGGTCTTATGGGAGGGAAGGGGAGGGAGAGAGAGAAGGAGGGAGCGAGGGGGAGCATGAGAGAGAGAGAGGGAGGAGTGGCATGGCGGGGGGTGGGGGGGAGAGGGGATGGAGGCAGGCAAGATAAGAGAGAGAAAGAGCGAGAGAGAGGGAGAGAGAGAAAAGGAGAATTGTCTTCCTCACCTCGTCCACGTCATCGCCGAATCCGACGGGTCTGGAGATGGCGTCGGAGATCTCCTGAGCCAACTCCTGCTGCTCATTAATTTCTGACATCAGGTCGTCCACCTTGTCAATGTCCCTGGGTCATCGGGCAAGAGAAGGGGGGAAAGCGTTCATGTCGGGATCACAAGGTCGGGAGAGCAGACAATTGCGCAGATACGCGCGCACACACACGCCCACAGGCGCGCTCGCCCACGCACAGGCTCGCCCGCTTGTACGCGCACAAGCTCTCACACGAACACTCACGGGGCACAAACGGAGCTACACACAGATGCGTGCACGTAGATACCCGCCCACGCACGGACAGACACCCACACATACACACCATGGCCGAGTGAGGTCGCTCCCCGCTTCTGACCCCTGATGCCCCCTCCCACCACCCCCATACCCCGAACTCTCCGCCCACTCACATGTTCTGGTGAGCCGTCTTCATGGCTTTTGCGGCATCGGACATGGTCTTGAGCACCTCCGTGTTGGTGGTGGCGTTTTCCAGAGCCTCGCGCTGGAACTCGATGGTGGACAGGGTGCCATCGATCTGCGTCAGCTGCTGATCGTACCGTTTCTTCCTCTTCAGGGCCTGCAGTGCCGCTGGGGTGGGTACACACACGAGAGGAAGGTCAGGACCAGACCCAGAGGCACAGGCCCCACCACCCGAATCTCGCTCCCATCCCTGATCTCCACCAGCCCCCTCACCCCCATCCACAACATCACCTCGAATCCCGTATGAAGAGGGTGAGAGAGGGGGGCCGCGCGCGCACGGAGAGAGGGAGAGCGCGCGCGCGAGACGGAGAGAGGGAGAGCGCGCGCGAGACGGAGAGAGGGAGAGCGCGCGCGAGACGGAGAGAGGGAGAGCGCGCGCGAGACGGAGAGAGGGAGAGCGCGCGCGAGACGGAGAGAGGGAGAGCGCGCGCGAGACGGAGAGAGGGAGAGCGCGCGCGAGACGGAGAGAGGGAGAGCGCGCGCGAGACGGAGAGAGGGAGAGCGCGCGCGAGACGGAGAGCGCGCGCGAGACGGAGAGAGGGAGAGCGCGCGCGAGACGGAGAGAGAGCGAGAGAGAAAGAGTGAGAGAAAGAGCGAGAGAGAAAGAGCGAGAGAGAGAGCGAGAGAGAAAGAGCGAGAGAGAGAGCGAGAGGCGGCGCGCCAGAGAGAGCGAGAGCGCGACAGAGTGAGAGCACGCCAGAGAGAAAGCGAAAGCAAGAGCGCATGACCTCTTCCCTCCCAAACCATTCACACCCTGACCTCTTCCCCCGTCAAACTGTTCACCCTGACCTCTACCCCCCAGCCATTCACCTTCTCACCTCTCCCCCATCCCTTCAACCTCTCCCCCACCCCTTCAACCTCTGACCTCTCCCCCATCCCTTCAACCTCTGACCTCTCCCCCACCCCTTCAACCTCTGACCTCTCCCCCACCCCTTCAACCTCTGACCTCTCCCCCCACCCCTTCAACCTCTGACCTCTCCCCCCCACCCCTTCAACCTCTGACCTCTCCCCCCCACCCCTTCAACCTCTGACCTCTCCCCCACCTCTTCAACCTGACCTCTCCCCCCACCCCTTCAACCTCTGACCTCTCCCCCCACCCCTTCAACCTCTGACCTCTCCCTCCACCCCTTCAACCTCTGACCTCTCCCCCCACCCCTTCAACCTCTGACCTCTCCCCCCACCCCTTCAACCTATGACCTCTCCCCCTACCCCTTCAACCTATGACCTCTCCCCCCACCTCTTCAACCTCTGACCTCTCCCCCCATCCCTTCAACCTCTGACCCATCCCTTCAACATCTGACCTCTCCCCATCCCTTCACCCTCTGACCTCTCCCCCATCCCTTCACCCTCTGACCCCTCCCCCATCCCTTCAACCTTCTGACCTCTCCCCCACAATCCCTTCAACCTCTGACCTCTCCCCCGCAATCCCTTCAACCTCTGACCTCTCCCCCATCCCTAGAACCTCTGACCTCTCCCCCTACCCCTTCAACCTCTGACCTCTCCCCCCACCCCTTCAACCTCTGACCTCTCCCCCCACCCCTTCAACCTCTGACCTCTGCCCCATCCCTTCAACCTCTGACCTCTCCCCCATCCCTTCACCCTCTGACCTCTCCCCCATCCCTACAACCTCTGACCTCTCCCCCATGCCTACAACCTCTGACCTCTCCTCCATCCCTACAACCTCTGACCTCTCCTCCATCCCTACAACCTCTGACCTCTCCTCCATCCCTACAACCTCTGACCTCTCCCCCATCCCTTCACCCTCTGACCTCTCCCCCATCCCTTCAACCTTCTGACCTCTCCCCCATCCCTAGAACCTCTGACCTCTCCCCCATCCCTAGAACCTCTGACCTCTCCCCCACAATCCCTTCAACCTCTGACCTCTCCCCCATCCCTAGAACCTCTGACCTCTCCCCCATCCCTAGAACCTCTGACCTCTCCCCCATCCATAGAACCTCTGACCTCTCCCCCCACCCCTTCAACCTCTGACCTCTCCCCCCACCCCTTCAACCTCTGACCTCTCCCCCCACCCCTTCAACCTCTGACCTCTGCCCCATCCCTTCAACCTCTGACCTCTCCCCCATCCCTTCACCCTCTGACCTCTCCCCCATCCCTACAACCTCTGACCTCTCCCCCATGCCTACAACCTCTGACCTCTCCTCCATCCCTACAACCTCTGACCTCTCCTCCATCCCTACAACCTCTGACCTCTCCTCCATCCCTACAACCTCTGACCTCTCCTCCATCCCTACAACCTCTGACCTCTTCCCCCATCCCTTCACCCTCTGACCTCTCCCCCCACCCCTTCAACCTGACCTCTCCCCCCACCCCTTCACCCTCTGACCTCTTCCCCCATCCCTTCACCCTCTGACCTCTCCCCCCACCCCTTCAACCTCTGACCTCTCCCCCCACCCCTTCAACCTGACCTCTCCCCCCACCCCTTCACCCTCTGACCTCTTCCCCCATCCCTTCACCCTCTGACCTCTCCCCCCACCCCTTCACCCTCTGACCTCTCCCCCCACCCCTTCACCCTCTGACCTCTCCCCCATCCCTTCAACCTTCAGACCTCTCCACCACAATCCCTTCAACCTCTGACCTCTCCCCCGCAATCCCTTCAACCTCTGACCTCTCCCCCATCCCTAGAACCT
>NW_027600878.1:0-6700 GCF_964194155.1 Cetorhinus maximus | reverse complement strand
CAGGATCTGTATACAGTGAGTACAGATATTCCCAGAGAGGTGTGCAGGATCTACACACAGTGAGTATAGACATTCTCAGAGAGGGGTGCAGGATTAATACACATTGAGCATGGACATCCCAGACAGGCGTGCAGGATCTATACACATTGAGTATAGGCATTCCCAGAGAGGTGTGCAGGATCTATACACAGTGAGTATAGACATTCCCAGACAGGTGTACACGATCTATACACAGGGAGAAGAGACATCGCAGACAGGTGTGCCGTATCTACACACAGTGAGAATGGGAATTCCGAGAGAGGTGTGCAGGATCTATACACAGTGAGTATAGGCATTCCCAGAAAGGTGTGCAGGATCTGTACAAAGTGACTATAGGCATTCCCAGACAGGTGCGCGGGATCTATACACAGAGAGAATAGACATTCCCAGAGAGCTGTGCAGGATCTATACAAAGTGAGTATAGACATCCTCAGAGAGGTTTGCAGGATTAATACACATTGAACATAGACATCCCAGGCAGGTGAGCAGGATCTATACACAGTGGGTATAGACATTCCCAGACAAGTGTGCACGATCTATACACAGTGACTATAGACATTCCCAGACAGGTTTGCTGGATCTATACACAGTGAATATAGACATTCAAAGGAGAGATGAGCAGGATCAATACACAGTGAGTATAGGCATTCCCAGAGAGGATTGCAAGATCTATACACTCTGAGTATAGACATTCTCAGAGAGGTGTGCAGGATCTGTACATACAGTAGGTATAGACATTCCCAGACAGGTGTGCAGGATCTATACACAATGAGTATAGACATTCCCAGACAGGTGTGCTGGATCGATATACAGTGAGTATAGACATTCCAAGGAGAGGTGTGCAGGATCTATACACATTGAGTATAGACATCCCAGACAGATGTGCAGGATCTATACACAGGAAGTGTAGGAATTCCCAGAGAGGTGTGCAGGATCTATACACAGTGAGTATAGGCAGTTTCAGACAGGTGTGCAGGATATATACACAGTGAGTACAGACATTTCTAGACAGATGTGCAGGATCTATATGCTGTGAGTATAGGCATTGCCAGAGAGGTGTACAGGATCTATACACAGTGAGTATAGACATTCCCAGAGTGGTGTGCAGGATCTAAACACAGTGAGTATAGACATTCCCACAGAGGTGAGCAGGAGCTATACACAGTGATTACAGAGATTTCCAGACAGGTGTGCAGGATCTATACACAGTGAGTATAGACCTTCCCAGTGAGGTGTGCAGGATCTACGCACAGTGAGTATAGAGATTCCCAGAGAGCTGTGCAGGATCTATACAAAGTGAGTATAGACATCCTCAGAGAGGTTTGCAGGATTAATACACATTGAACATAGACATCCCAGGCAGGTGAGCAGGATCTATACACAGTGGGTATAGACATTCCCAGACAAGTGTGCACGATCTATACACAGTGACTATAGACATTCCCAGACAGGTTTGCTGGATCTATACACAGTGAATATAGACATTCAAAGGAGAGATGTGCAGGATCAATACACAGTGAGTATAGGCATTCCCAGAGAGGATTGCAAGATCTATACACTCTGAGTATAGACATTCTCAGAGAGGTGTGCAGGATCTGTACATACAGTAGGTATAGACATTCCCAGACAGGTGTGCAGGATCTATACACAATGAGTATAGACATTCCCAGACAGGTGTGCTGGATCGATATACAGTGAGTATAGACATTCCAAGGAGAGGTGTGCAGGATCTATACACATTGAGTATAGACATCCCAGACAGATGTGCAGGATCTATACACAGGAAGTGTAGGAATTCCCAGAGAGGTGTGCAGGATCTATACACAGTGAGTATAGACATTCCCAGAGTGGTGTGCAGGATCTAAACACAGTGAGTATAGACATTCCCACAGAGGTGAGCAGGAGCTATACACAGTGATTACAGAGATTTCCAGACAGGTGTGCAGGATCTATACACAGTGAGTATAGACCTTCCCAGTGAGGTGTGCAGGATCTACGCACAGTGAGTATAGAGATTCCCAGACAGGTGTGCAGGATCTTGCACAGTGAGTATAGACATTCCCAGCGAGGTGTGCAGGATCTATACACAGTGAGTATAGACATTCCCAAAGAGGTGTGCAGGATCAATACACAGTGAGTATAGGGATTCCCAGAAAGGTGTGCAGGATCTGTACACAGTGAGTATAGGCATTCCCAGACAGTTGTGCAGGATCTATACACAGAGAGAATAGACATTCCCTGAGAGCTGTGCAGGATCTATACACAGTGAGTATAGACATTCCCAGACAGCTGTGCAGGATCTATACACAGTGAGTATAGACATTCCCAGACAGGTGTGCTGGATCTATATACAGTGAGTACAGACATTCCAAGAAGAGGTGTGCAGGATCTATACACAGTGAGTATAGGCATTCCCAGAAAGGTGTGCAGGATCTGTACAAAGTGACTATAGGCATTCCCAGACAGGTGTGCGGGATCTATACACAGAGAGAATAGACATTCCCAGAGAGCTGTGCAGGATCTATACAAAGTGAGTATAGACATCCTCAGAGAGGTTTGCAGGATTAATACACATTGAACATAGACATCCCAGGCAGGTGAGCAGGATCTATACACAGTGGGTATAGACATTCCCAGACAAGTGTGCACGATCTATACACAGTGACTATAGACATTCCCAGACAGGTTTGCTGGATCTATACACAGTGAATATAGACATTCAAAGGAGAGATGTGCAGGATCAATACACAGTGAGTATAGGCATTCCCAGAGAGGATTGCAAGATCTATACACTCTGAGTATAGACATTCTCAGAGAGGTGTGCAGGATCTGTACATACAGTAGGTATAGACATTCCCAGACAGGTGTGCAGGATCTATACACAATGAGTATAGACATTCCCAGACAGGTGTGCTGGATCGATATACAGTGAGTATAGACATTCCAAGGAGAGGTGTGCAGGATCTATACACATTGAGTATAGACATCCCAGACAGATGTGCAGGATCTATACACAGGAAGTGTAGGAATTCCCAGAGAGGTGTGCAGGATCTATACACAGTGAGTATAGGCAGTTTCAGACAGGTGTGCAGGATATATACACAGTGAGTACAGACATTTCTAGACAGATGTGCAGGATCTATATGCTGTGAGTATAGGCATTGCCAGAGAGGTGTACAGGATCTATACACAGTGAGTATAGACATTCCCAGAGTGGTGTGCAGGATCTAAACGCAGTGAGTATAGACATTCCCACAGAGGTGAGCAGGAGCTATACACAGTGATTACAGAGATTTCCAGACAGGTGTGCAGGATCTATACACAGTGAGTATAGACATTCCCAGAGTGGTGTGCAGGATCTAAACACAGTGAGTATAGACATTCCCACAGAGGTGAGCAGGAGCTATACACAGTGATTACAGAGATTTCCAGACAGGTGTGCAGGATCTATACACAGTGAGCATAGAGCTTCCCAGTGAGGTGTGCAGGATCTACGCACAGTGAGTATAGAGATTCCCAGACAGGTGTGCAGGATCTTGCACAGTGAGTATAGACATTCCCAGCGAGGTGTGCAGGATCTATACACAGTGAGTATAGACATTCCCAAAGAGGTGTGCAGGATCAATACACAGTGAGTATAGGGATTCCCAGAAAGGTGTGCAGGATCTGTACACAGTGAGTATAGGCATTCCCAGACAGTTGTGCAGGATCTATACACAGAGAGAATAGACATTCCCTGAGAGCTGTGCAGGATCTATACACAGTGAGTATAGACATTCCCAGACAGGTGTGCAGGATCAATACAAAGTGAGTATAGACATACCCAGAGTGGTGTGCAGGATCTAAACAGTGAGTATAGACATTCCCAGACAGCTGTGCAGGATCTATACACAGTGAGTATAGACATTCCCAGACAGGTGTGCTGGATCTACATACAGTGAGTATAGACATTCCAAGAAGAGGTGTGCAGGATCTATCCACAGTGAGTATAGACATACCCAGCGAGGTGTGCAAGATCTGTACACACAGTGAGTATAGACATTCCCAGAGAGGATTGCAGGATATATACACAGTGAGTACAGACATTCCCAGATAGGTCTGCAGGATCTATACACAGAGAGTATAGACATTACCAGACAGGTGTGCAGGATCTATATGCTGTGAGTATAGGCATTGCCAGAGAGGTGTACAGGATCTATACACAGTGAGTATAGACATTCCCAGACAGCTGTGCAGGATCTATAAACAGTGAGTATAGACATTCCCAGAAATGTGTGCTGGATCTATATACAGTGAGTATAGACATTCCAAGGAGAGGTGTGCAGGATCTATCCACTGTTAGTATAGACATTCCCAGAGACATGTGTAGGATCTGTGCAGACAGTGAGTATAGACATTCCCAGAGAGGTGTGCAGGATATATAAACAGTGAGTTCAGACTTTCCCAGAGAGCTGTGCAGGATCTGAACACACAGTAAGTATAGACATTCCCAGAGAGATGTGCAGGAAGTATAAACAGCGAGTACACACATTCCCAGCGAGGTGTGCAGGATCAATACACAGAGTATAGACATTCCCAGACAGGTGTGCAGGATCTATACACAGTGAGTATAGACATTCCCAGAGAGGTGTGCAGGATATATACACAGTGAGTAAAGACATTCCAATGAGAGGTGTGCAGGATCTATACACAGTGAATATGGACATTCCCAGAGAGGTGTACAGGATCTGCACACACAGTGAGTACAGATATTCCCAGAGGGGAGTGCAGAATCTAAACACAGTGAGCATAGACATTCTCAGAGTGGTGTGGAGGATCTATACACAGTGAGTGCAGACATTCTCAGGGTGGTGTGCAGGATCTATACACAGTGACTATAGACATTCCAGAGAGGTGTGCAGGACCTGTACACACAGTGAGTTGAGACATTCCCAGAGAGGTGTGCTGGATCTATACACAATGAGTATAAACATTCCCAGAGAGGTGTGCAGGATCTGTACACACAGTAGGTATAGACATTCCCAGAGAGGTGTGCAGGATCTATACACAGTGAGTACAGATATTTCCAGAGAGGTATGCAGGATGTATACACAGTGAGTATAGACGTTCCCAGAGAGGTGAGTTGGATCAATACACAGTGAGTACAGACATTCCTATAGAGGTGTGCAGCATCTCTCCAGAGTGAGTATAGATATTCCCGGAGAGGTGTGCAGGATCTGTATACAGTGAGTACAGATATTCCCAGAGAGGTGTGCAGGATCTACACACAGTGAGTATAGACATTCTCAGAGAGGGGTGCAGGATTAATACACATTGAGCATGGACATCCCAGACAGGCGTGCAGGATCTATACACATTGAGTATAGGCATTCCCAGAGAGGTGTGCAGGATCTATACACATTGAGTATAGGCATTCCCAGAGAGGTGTGCAGGATCTATACACAGTGAGTATAGGCATTCCCAGAAAGGTGTGCAGGACCTGTACACAGTGAGTCTCGGCATTCCCAGACAGTTGTGCAGGATCTATACACAGAGAGAATAGACATTCCCTGAGAGCAGTGCAGGATCTATACACAGTGAGTATAGACATTCCCAGACAGGTGTGCAGGATCAATACAAAGTGAGTATAGACATTCGCAGAGTGGTGTGTAGGATCTAAACACAGTGAGTATAGACATTCCCAGACAGCTGTGCAGGATCTATACACAGTGAGTATAGACATTCCCAGACAGGTGTGCTGGATCTATATACAGTGAGTATAGACATTCCAAGGAGAGGTGTGCAGGATCTATCCACAGTGAGTATAGACATTCCCAGAGAGGTGTGCAGGATCTGTACACACAGTGAGTATAGACATTCCCAGAGAGGATTGCAGGATATATACACAGTGAGTAGAGACATTCCCAGAGAGGTGTGCAGGATCTGTACAAACAGTGCATATAGACATTCCAAGAGAAATGTGCAGGAACTATACACAGTGAGTACAGACATTCCCAGAGAGGTCTGCAGGATCTATACACAGAGAGTGTAGACATTACCAGCCAGGTGTGCAGGATCTACACACAGTGAGTATAGACATTCCCAGAGAGGTGTGCAGGATCTATACACAGTGAGTATAGACATCCCCAGACAGGTGTGCAGGATCTATACAAATTGAGTATAGACTTTCCAAGGAGAGGTGTGCAGGAATAATACACAGTGAGTATAGACATTCCCTGGGAGGTGTGTAGGATCTCTACAGACAGTGAGTATAGACATTCCCAGAAAGGTGTGCAGGATCTATACAAATTGGGTATAGACTTTCTAAGGAGAGGTGTGCAGGATCTATACACAGTGAGTAGAGACATTCCCAGAGAGGTGTGCAGGATCTATACACAGTGAGTATATACATTCCCAGAGAGGTGCGCAGGATCTATACACAGTGAGTAAAGACATTCCAATGAGAGGTGTGCAAGATCTATACACAGTGAGTATAGACATCCCAGACAGGTGTGCAGGATCTATATACAGTGAGTATAGACATTCCAAGGAGTGGTGTGTAGGATCTATCCTCAGTGAGTATAGGCATTCCCAGAGAGGTGTGCAGGATCTGTACACACAGTGAGTGCAGACATTCTCAGGGTGGTGTGCAGGATCTATACACAGTGACTATAGACATGCC
>NW_027600877.1:0-6783 GCF_964194155.1 Cetorhinus maximus | reverse complement strand
GAAAGTTTGGTGGTGGGTCTTCATTTTGTGGACACTACTGGTGGGTTTGATATCCCGGAGTATCCTGCCATCCCACTTCAGAATGCAGTTAAGGTTCAGGCGTGGTGGTGCGGACTGGAGTCACAGCTAAGCCCAACTGAGTGAGGACAGCAGATTTCCTCCTCTAAAGGACATTGTTGAACCAGCCGGGTTTTTACAACTACCTGATTCATAGTCATAGGGTTAAATTTACAAAGAGCCTCACCAGAGTGTTTTTGGTGGGGTGGGGGCTGTGTGGAGGGCACATATAAATAGGTTGGGTGGTCAGCCCAGCAGCTTCCATCCCATCCCCAACCCAGCTCCAAAGTACACCAGGGGGAGGAGCGCTGACCTGGCACCCCTATTTAAATGAGCAATTATACACACATACTCACATATACACAAATCACACACACACACATACTCACATACACACAAATCACACACACACATACTCACATACACACAAATCACACACTCATACTCACATATACACAAATCACACACACACACATACTCACATACACACAAATCACACACTCATACTCACATATACACAAATCACACACACACACATACTCATACACACAAATCACACACTCATACTCACATATACACAAATCACACACACACACATACTCACATACACACAAATCACACACACACATACTTACATATACAAAAATCACACACACATAAACAAATCACACACACATGTTCATACTCACATATACACAAATCACACACACATTCACGCAAACTCACACACTCATGCTCACACATACATATTCTCATATACACGCATACACACACACATAGACACTCTCACACTCACACACATCACACGCACACACACATGCACACTCAAACTCACATATATCACACACACTCACATACTCTCTCACTCACACATGCACACATACGCACATACACACATATACACACACCTCCTGTGGACTTTTGTTCTGTCCAACACACATTCACGTTGACTTTAAGAGTTGATAATGCCTGCAGTGGACACTCAATTATAGAGTCACAGAGGTCTACAGCACAGTAAAAGGCCCTTTGGCCCATCGTGTTTACACCAGTCAAACAAGTACCGAACTATTCTAATCCCATTTTCCAGCACTAGGCCCATAGCCTTGTATGCCATGGCATCGCAAGTGCACATCCCAATACTTCTTAAATGTTAATTCTGAAGGTGATGGAAGAGGGAGGAAGGCAGAGAGGAGGAGAGAACAGGGAGGAGATATTGAGGAGGAAGGAGATGAGGAGGAGGCGGGGGGAATGAGGCGGAGGGTAGGAGAGGGCGGAGGACTTGAGGAGGAGGAGCATTGGGGAAGAGGTGGGATTGAGGGAGAGGCAGAGCAAAGGAGAAGGTGGAGAGGCGGAAGAGGCTGAGGGAGTGGTGGAGGAGAGGAGGGGTAGGAAGATTGAGGGAGAGCAGGTGGTGAGGAGGAGAAGGGAGTTTGAAGCTTGGTGTTGCCATGTCCTGCTCATAACTCCTGCGGAAGATCCTCACTCTGACCTCTGCCCTTAAGTTCACCCCCATTGTCTCCATTGCTTTCCTTTGACTAGAGCAGTCAGACTCCACGATAAAACCCTCTTGTATCATCGCCAGAGATGATGAATCTCAATGAGATGCATAGCGACACTGATAGCCCAAGGCACTTAAAAGGGCAAATATCAAGCAAAGTTTTCACCAAGCCACATACAAAGATGACCAAAAACTTGGTCAAAAGAATAAATTTCTAAGGAGTGTTTTAAGGGGGGGGAAAGCGAGATAGCGAGGCGGAGTGGTGTAGGGAGGGAATTCCGGAGCCTGGAGCCTCAGCAGCTGGAGGCTCTGTTACCAATGGTGGAGCGATTCTGTTTGGGAATGCTCAAGAGGGCAGGATTAGAGGAGCGCAGATATCCCGGAGGGGCGTGGGGCTGGAGGAGATTCCAGAGGTAGGGAGGGGCGAGGCCATGGAGGGAACTGAAAACAAGGATGAGAATTTTTAAATCGCGGCAATGGTGGTCAGTGAGCACAGGGCAGAGAACAGCACCCCCCTGGGGGTGCCATAACCAACTTGGTGAGGGGTGGGGAGGAGGGTGTGTGTGGCGCAGGGAGGTGGAAGAGACAGGAGCAGGAATCAAGATTTTAAAAAAACTCTCCAGAGAAGGTTAAGGGGAGGTTTAATGGAGCTGTTGAAAATCACAACTGATTTGGATCGAGCTAGTTAGGAGGAACTGTTTCCAGGAGGATTGATAATCAGACAGTACAAACTTAAGGTCAAAGGTCTAGAGGGGGAGGAGGAGAATCTTTATCCGTGTGCACTGAGGTTTTATGATTAGGAATGCACTGTCTGAAAGGGTGGCAGTGGAAGAGTTTTCACTAATAACTCTCAAGAGGGAATCGGAAATGAGGGGGAAAATGTATAGGATTGTGGGGAAGGAAAAACCAGTTCAAATTTTTCAAATCCCAGTAGAAATCAGTAATGCTGGCACCCGTAATACCAGAGTCCCATTTTAAAGTATTCAAAACCAGTTCAGACAAGTTTCACTGGTCCCCTTCATTTCCAAGTTTTACTGTTTTTTCCCTTCTGGGTATGTGGTGGGACTAATTGGATAGCTCTTTCAATGAACCAGCACAGGCACGATGGGCTGAATGGCCTCCTGTGCTGTTTGATTCCACGATTCTCATTGAACAAATGAACCCTTCCTTCATGTTTGAAATGTAACAGGAACAGGAAGGGTTTGACAGGGGATCTGCAGCCTACGTCCTGTGCCAAATGGAGAGTCGAAGACTTCATCAGTCACTGTGTGGGGCTCAGCAAATGGAGTGTTTGCTTCCGTCCAGGGCTGGAGCTGGGTCTGACCGAGACCAGGAGCTCACAAAGCGAGGCTGTGTCCAGCCGTCTGCCTGGCCTGCTCCCTTAGAGCCACTAGTAGCTCCTGTGAGAAAATAAACACAACCTGACATCAAGCTGAGCGCCATTCTTATGGCTGGGAGAGTGGGGAAAGGCGAGGTTTAGGCTCCCCAGACAGAAAAACAGAGCAGCAAAGGACTGGTTTCCTTCCCTTTCTTCATAGATACTTTATAAGGAGCTTGACGTTCAGCCTGTGACTTCTGGCATGTGACAGACACTATGAAACCCTTCCGAAAGAGAAATAGCAGCGAGGTAGCTAGCTGGGTTGGAAGGAAATCACGCTGTCTGGCAGTCGGAGTGAACATACTTGTGTGTTCATTCAAAATCTTTTCTACCTTTCACTGAGACCACTAATGTTTTCATTAACTAAAGCAGATGCCAGAACTCCACATAAACATATTCATGTACAGGTGCTGCATAGCAAGATTCCAATACTCTAGTCTTTAGAGTAATATGGGGTTCGGGGAGCTGCTTTCTACTTCATGAGAATCTGGGTCCGCTACCACCTGGAAGAACAAGGGCAGCAGATAGATGGGAACACCACCACCTGGAAGTTCCCCTCCAAGCCACTCACCATGCTGACTTGGAAATATATTGCCGTTCCTTCACTGTCACTGGGTCAAAATCCTGGAACTCCCTTCGTAACAGCACTGTGGGTGTACCTACACCACATGGACTGCAGTGGTTCAAGAAGACAGCTCACCACCACCTTCTGAAGGGGCAATTAGGGATGGGCAATAAAAATGCTGGCCCAGCCAGCGACACCCACATCCCGTGAAGGAGGGAAAATGCTGCTTGCTCCTAGCCTGTGAATTTCTAACCATTATAGTGGAATGTACCCTTGTCCCTTGCCTGCACAGAGCAAAGGGAGATTAGGAGCTTGGTAAATACAGGAGATTTCCTGAAACTAACACCATGACAGTTAGGACAAGGGGAAACGCAGCTTGAAACTGGTGAAAGCAGTAATCACCAACTCAAACAGTCTCTGGTTGGGATTACAGGCACAAACTCCTACCTTGGACACTGATAGAAGGATGGTTGATAGATGGACAAAGTTGGGCCAAATGGCCTCCCTCTTCATCTATATCCATCTTTGAAACCTTGTTTTGATTTCAAATCTTTTTAAATTGCCAATTCTTTTTTCACAAACTCCTCTTTTCAGCGCTTAAGAGGAAAGGGTTTTTGTTCCAATGTGAAATTCATGGTGCTGAACATTGGGAGTTTTCTGGACATATCTGTCCCATATGCCTTGTTCCTGATCACTGTAAAATTGAATTGAGTCATTGCCTCAATGGTAGGTTTGAGTGAGAAGGTCACCGATTCACCCCTAACCAAGACCAAAGACCTGAGCACAGAATCCAGGCCGACACTCCACGGGCGGAATTTTTATAGCTCCTCCCACCGGCGGGATTTTCCAGTCCTGCCGAAGCCAATGGAGTTTTGAGCGGCTCGCTGCACTTTACCTCCCTGTCCCCGCCGTGACAGAGCTAGAAAATTCCGCCCCAGGTGTTCAGCACTGAGGGAGTGCTGCACAGTCAGAGGTGCTGCCCTTCAGATGAGACATTAAACCGAGGTCCCTCATGGGCAGGTGTAAGGGATCCCGTGGTACTAGTTCGAAGAGTTCCCTTTGAAGTCCTGGCTTTGGGGGAGACGGCGGCACCGTGGCAATTAGCCAGAGACCCGGGCTAATGCCCCAGGGGACACAAATCCCATGACAACAGTTGGTGAAATTTAAATTCAATTATTAAAAATCTGGAATTGAAAAGTAGCCTCAGTAATGGTGACCAGGAAACGATTATTGATTGTTGTAAAATCCCATCTGGTTCACTGACGTCCTCAAGGGGAGGAAATCTGCCACCCTTACCTGGCCTGACCTACACGTGACTCCAGACCCACAATAATGTGGTTGACTCTTAGCTGCCCTCTGAAATGGTCTAACAAGCCACTCAGCTCAAGGGCAGTTAGGGATGAGCAACAGTTGCTGGCCTTGCCAGCGACACCCACATCTGATGAGAGAATAAAGAAAGAAACATCGTACCTCAGTCAACTCGCTATCTGCTCATTATTGCAGTGGTGCTTTGGGAGCTTGCTGTGCGCGAATTGGCTGCCACATTTCCAAATTACGACAGTGACTGCTCTTTAAAAATTGTGCAGCATCTTGTGGGGGTGTCCTATACAAATACAAGTTCTGTCTCTCAAAGAGACGTAGGTATTTTTTTTTCAGTTAGATCAGGTGATGTGGCTGAGAGAACAAGCAGGAAAGTTACAGTGATAGTTTAGGGTTAGGGTTCAGGAAATTTATGCCACAGATTCTGACCTAGACGCTGCAGGTTTTGTTTCAGTTGCAATAACTCCCTCTGTTGTAAGATTCACGTGATTGTGTGTGAGTCGTGTTTAGTCATTGGTTTTTATTCTTTCATTCACTTCTGTGTCATGTGGTTTGGAGTCATTAGTTAGCAAGGCATTCAATGAATAATCATTAGCAGTGTTGCATGGGACTCCAGCCAATGGGAGGGCTTCAGGACTTTAAAGGGACGGGTTGAGAAATCCTGAGCAATGATAGAAACGCTGGGAGCATCATGAATTTGACCAGATCGTTGGCTGTGATTCCCTGCTACACAGAACACACATCTCTAACCCTAGCGGTAACTCTAACCCTAATAACCTTAACCCTAACATCAATGATCCCAACCCTAACCCTAACCGAACCTTGATGATCCCAGCCCTAACCCTAACTGTAATGACCCTAACGCTAACACTGACCTAACCCAAATAACCCTAATCCTAACCTTGACTCTAACCCTAACCTTAAATAACCCCAACACTAATCCTGACCCTAATGACAATGGTCCTACCCCATAATCACCCTAAATCCTAACACTGCCGTAACCCTAATGACTCTAACCCTGATAACCGTAATCCTAACCGTAACCCTCACATTGATGATCTTAACCCTAGCCCTGACTCTAACCCTGACCCAAACCTAACCCTCACCCCAAACCCTAACTCTAGCCCTAACCTTCACCTAATCCTAATGACCCTAACCCTAACGTTCATGACCTTAATCCTGACACTGCCCTAACCCTAATGACACTAACCCTAATCGTAATGAATTTAACCTTAATCCTAACCCTAATTACCGTGATCCAGACTCTAACACAAACCTTAGAGACCTTAACCCTAACCCTGACCCTAACCCAAACCCTAACCCTGATTCTAACCCTGACTCTAACCCTGACTCTAACCCTGACCCTAACCCTGACTCTAACCCTGACCCTAACCCTGACCCTAACCCTGACCCTAACCCTAACCCTGACTCTAACCCTGACCCAAATCCTGACTCTAACCCTGACCCTGACCCTAACCCTAACGCTAACCCAAACCCTAACCCTGACTCTAACCCTGACCCTAACCCAAACCCTAACCCTGATTCTAACCCTGACCCTAACCCTAACCCTGACTCTAACCCTGACCCAAATCCTGACTCTAACCCTGACCCTGACCCTAACCCTAACGCTAACCCAAACCCTAACCCTGACTCTAACCCTGACCCTAACCCTGACTCTAACCCTGACCCTAACCCTGACTCTAACCCTGCCCCTGACCCTAACCCTAACGCTAACCCAAACCCTAACCCTGACTCTAACCCTGACCCTAACCCTGACCCTAACCCTAACCCTGACCCTAACCCCATCCATGCCCACCCCCTCACCATGGTCTAATCCCAAAGTGACTCTAACTCCACCCCGACTCTACGCCACCCCCAGCCCGACTCTAACCCCACCCCCGCCCCCAATCCAACCCCACCCTCACTCCCACTCTAACCCCACCCCCACCCCGACTCTAACCCCAC
>NW_027600875.1:0-7000 GCF_964194155.1 Cetorhinus maximus | reverse complement strand
CTCCCTGCTTTCTCCCCTCTCTGTCTCTCCCTCTCTCCAAAACCATCTCTCATGTGTCTCACTGCTTTCTCTCCTCTCTCTCTGTCTCTCTCCTTCACTCCAAACCCATCTATCACTGTGTCTCTCTGCTTTCACCCCTCTCTCTCTGACTCTCTCCCTCTCTTCTAACCCATCTCTCGGTGCTTTCTGACCTCTCTCTCTGTCCCTCTCCCACTCTCCGATCCCATCTCTCACTGTCTCTCTCTGCTTTTCCCCTCTCTCTCTGTCCCTCTCCCTCTCTCCAAACCCATCTCTCACTGTGTCTCTCTACTTTCACCACATTCTCTGTCTGTCCGCCTCTCCCCAAACCCATCTCTCACTGTGTCTCTCTGCTTTCTCCCCTCTCTCTGTCTCTCTCCCTCTCTCCAAACCCATCTCTCACGGTGTCTCTCTGCTTTCCCCCCTCTCTCACTCTCTCTCTCCTTTTCTCCAAACCCATCTCTCACTCTGTCTCTCTGCATTCTCTCCCCTCTCTCTGTCCCTCTCCCTCTCTCCAAAAGCATCTCTCACTGTGTCTCACTGCATTCTCTGCTCTCTCTCTGTCCCTCTCCCTCTCTGCAAACCCATCCTTCACTGTGTCTCTCTGCTTTCTCCCCTCTCTCTGAACCACCACCTCGCTCTTCAAACCCATCTCTCACTGTGTCTCTCTGCTTTCTCTCCTCTCTCTCTGTCCCTCTCCCTCTCTGCAAACCCATCTCTCACTGTGTCTCTCTGCTTTCTCACCTCTCTGTTGCTCCCCTTCTCTCAAAAGCCATCTCTCACTGTGTCTCTCTGCTTTCTCTCCTCTCCCTCTGTCTCTCTCTGTCTCTCCAAACCCATCTCTCACTGTGTCTCTCTGCTTTCTCCCCTTCTGTCTGTCACTCACCCTCTCTCCAAACCCATCTCTGACTATATCTCTCTGCTTTCAACCCTCTCTCTCTGTCCCTCTCCCTCTTTACAAACCCATCTCTCACTGTGTCTCTCTGCTTTCTCCCCTCTCTCTCTGTCTCTCTCCCACTCCAAACCCATCTCTCACTGTGTCTCTCTGCTTTCTCCCCTCTATCTCTGTCCCTCTCCCTCTCTCCAAACCCATCTCTCACTGTGTCTCCCCACTTTCTCCCCTCTCTCTCTCTCCCTCTCTGTCTCTCTTTAAACCCATCTCTCACTGTGTCTCTCTGCTTTATCCCCTCTCTGTCTGTCCCTCTCCCTCTCTCCAAACCCATCTCTCACTGTGTCTCTCAGCTTTCTCCCCTCTCTGTCTGTCCCTCTCCCTCTCTCCAAACCCATCTCTCACTGTGTCTCTCTGCTTTCTCCCCTCTATCTCTGTCCCTCTCCCTCTCTCCAAACCCATCTCTCACTCTGTCTCTCGCTTTCACTCCTCTCTCTCTGTCTCTCTCTCTTCAAACCCATCTCTCACTGTGTCTCTCTGCTTTCACCCCTCTCTCTCTGTCCCTCTTGTCTCTCCAAACCCATCTATCACTGTGTCTCTCTGCTTTCTCTCCTCTCTCTCTGTCTCTCTCTCTCTCTCCAAACCCATCTCTCACTGTGTCTCTCTGCTTTCTCCCCTTCTCTCTGTCACTCAACCTCTCTCCAAACCCATCTCTGACTATATCTCTCTGCTTTCAACCCTCTCTCTCTGTCCCTCTCCCTCTCTCCAAACCCATCTCTCACTGTGTCTCTCTGCTTTCTCACCTCTCTCTCTGTCCCTCTCCCTCTCTCTAAACCCATCTCTCACTGTGTCTCTCTGCTTTCACCCCTCTCCCTCTGTCTCTTTCCCTCTCTCCAAACCCAACTCTCACTGTCTCTCTCTGCTTTCTCCCCTCTCTCTCTGTCCCTCTCCATCTCTCCAAACCGATCTCTCACTGTGTCTCTCTGCTTTCTCCTCTCTTTCTGTCTCTCTCCCTCTCTCCAAACCCATCTCTCACTGTGTCTCTCTGCTTTCTCCCCTCTCTCTCTGTCCCTCTCCCTCTGTCCAAAACCATCTCTTACTGTGTCTCACTGGATTCTCTGCTCTCTCTCTGTCCCTCTCCCTCTCTCCAAACCCATCTCTCACTGTGTCTCCCTGCTTTCTCCCCTCTCTCTCTGTCTCTCCCTCTCTCCAAAACCATCTCTCATGTGTCTCACTGCTTTCTATCCTCGCTCACTGTCCCTCTCCATCTCTCCAAACCCATCTCTCACTGTCTCTCTGCTTTCTCGCCTCTCTCTCTGTCTCTCTCTCTTCAAACCCATCTATCACTGTTTTCTCTGCTTTATCCCCTCTCTGTCTGTCCCTCTCCCTCTCTCCTAACCCATCTCTCACTGTTTCTCTCGGCTTTCTCCCCTCTCTCTCTGTCTCTCTCCATCGCTTCTAACCGATCTCTCACTGTGTCTCTCTGCTTTCTCCCCTTTCTCTCTCTCTCTCTCTCTCTTCATACCCATTTCTCACTGTATCTCTCTGCTTTCTCCACTCTCTCTCTGTCTCTCTCCCACTCACCAAACCCATGTCTCTCTGTGTCTCTTTGCTTTCTCCCCTCTCTCTCTGTCTCTCTCACTCACTCCAAACCCATCTCTCCCTGTGTCTCTCTGCTTTCTCCCCTCTCTCTCTGTCCCTCTCCCTCACTCGAAACCCATCTCTCACTGTGTCTCTCTGGTTTTTTCCCCTCTCTGTCTGTCCCTCTCCCTCTCTCCAAACCCATCTCTCACTGTGTCTCTCTGCTTTCTCCCTCTCTCCAAACCCATCACTAACTGTGTCTCTCTGCTTTGTTCCCTCTCTCTCTGTCCCTCTCCCTCTATTCAAACCCATCTCTCACTGTGTCTCTCTGCTTTCACCCCTCTCTCTCTGAACCACCACCTCTCTCTCCAAACCCATCTCTCACTGTGTCTCTCTGCTTTCTCCCCTCTCTGTCTCTCTCTCCAAACCCATCTCTCATGTGTCTCACTGCTTTCTCTCCTCTCTCTCTGTCTCTCTCCTTCTCTCCAAACCCATCTCTCACTCTGTCTCTCTGCATTCTCTCCCCTCTCTCTGTCCCTCTCCCTCTCTCCAAAAGCATCTCTCACTGTGTCTCACTGCATTCTCTGCTCTCTCTCTGTCCCTCTCCTTCTCTGCAAACCCATCTCTCACTGTGTCTCTCTGCATTCTCCCCATCTCTCTGAACCACCACCTCGCTCTTCAAACCCATCTCTCACTGTGTCTCTCTGCTTTCTCTCCTCTCTCTCTGTCCCTCTCCCTCTCTGCAAACCCATCTCTCACTGTGTCTCTCTGCTTTCTCACCTCTCTGTTGCTCCCCTTCTCTCAAAAGCCATCTCTCACTGTGTCTCTCTGCTTTCTCTCCTCTCCCTCTGTCTCTCTCTCTCTCTCCAAACCCATCTCTCACTGTGTCTCTCTGCTTTCTCCCCTTCTGTCTGTCACTCACCCTCTCTCCAAACCCATCTCACACTGTGTCTCCCCGCTTTCTCCCCTCTCTCTCTGTCCCTCTCCCTCTCTCCAAACCCATCTCTCACTGTGTCTCCCCGCTTTCTCCCCTCTCTCTCTGTCCCTCTCTGCCTCTCTTTAAACCCATCTCTCACTGTGTCTCTCTGCTTTCAACCCTCTCTCTCTGTCCCTCTCCCTCTTTACAAACCCATTTCTCACTGTATCTCTCTGCTTTCTCCCCTCTCTCTCTGTCTCTCTCCCACTCCAAACCCATCTCTCACTGTGTCTCTCTGCTTTCTCCCCTCTATCTCTGTCCCTCTCCCTTTCTCCAAACCCATCTCTCACTGTGTCTCCCCGCTTTCTCCCCTCTCTCTCTGTCCCTTTCTGTCTCTCTTTAAACCCATCTCTCACCGTGTCTCTCTGCTATATCCCCTCTCTGTCTGTCCCTCTCCCTCTCTCCAAACCCATCTCTCACTGTGTCTCTCTGCTTTCTCCCCTCTATCTCTGTCCCTCTCCCTCTCTCCAAACCCATCTCTCACTCTGTCCCTCAGCTTTCTCCCCTCTATCTCTATCCCTCTCCCTCTCTCCAAACCCATCTCTCACTCTGTCTCTCAGCTTTCTCCCCTCTCTGTCTTTCCCTCTCCCTCTCTCTAAACCCATCTCTCACTGTGTTTCTCTGCTTTCTCTCCTCTCTCTCTGTCTCTCTCCCTCTCTCCCTGTCTCTCTCCCTCTCTCCAAACCCATCTCTCACTGTCTCTCTGCTTTCTCTCCTCTCTCTCTGTCCCTCTCCCTCTCTGCAAACCCATCTCTCACTCTGTCTCTCTGCTTTCTCCCCTCTCTCTCTCCGTCTCTCCAAACCCACCTCTCTCTGTGTCTCTCTGCTTTCTCCCCACTCTCTCTGTCCCTCTCCCTCTCACCAAGTCCATCTCTCCCTGTGTCTCTCTGCTTTCTCCCCTCTCTCTCTGAACCACCACCTCTCTCTTCAAACCCATCTCTCACTGTGTCTCTCTGCTTTATCCCCTCTCTCTCTAGCCCTCTCCCTCTCTCCAAAACCATCTCTCACTGTGTCTCTCTGCTTTCTCCCCTCTCTCCCTGTCTCTCCCTCCCTCCAAAACCATCTCTCATGTGTCTCACTGCTTTCTCCCCACTCTCTCTGTCCGTCTCCCTCTCTCCAAACCCATCTCCCACTGTGTCTCTCTGCTTTCTCCCCTCTCTCTCTCTCCCTCTTTCCAAACCCATCTCTCACTGTGTCTCTCTGCTTTCTCCCCTATCTCTCTGTCTCTCTCCCTGTCTCCAAACCCGTCTCTCACACTGTCTCTCTGCTTTATCCTCTCTCTCTCTGTCCCTCTCCCTCTCTCCAAACCCATCTCTCACTGTGTCTCTCTGCTTTCTCCCCTCTCTCTCTCCCTCTCTCCAAACCCACCTCTCTCTGTTTCTCTCTGCTTTCTCCCCACTCTCTCTGTCTCTCTCCCTCTCACCAAATCCATGTCTCACTGTGTCTGTCTGCTTTCTCCCCTCTCTCTCTGTCTCTCTGCCTCTCTTCATACCCATCTCTCAGTCTTTCTCTCCTCTTTCTCCCCTCTCTCACTGTCCCTCTCCCTCTCTGCAAACCCATGTCTCCCTGTGTCTCTCTGCTTTCTCCCCTCTCTCTCTGTCTCTCTCCCTCTCACCAAATCCATGTCTCACTGTGTCTCTCGGCTATCTCCCCTCTCTCTCTGTCTCTCTCCCTCTATGCAAACCCATCTCTCACTGTGTCTCTCTGCTTTCTCCCCACTCTCTCTTTCTCTCTCCCTCTCACCAAACCCATCTCTCCCTGTGTCTCTCTGCTTTCTCCCCTCTCTCTCTGTCCCTCTCCCTCTCTCGAAACCCATCTCTCACTGTGTCTCTCTGCTTTTTCCCCTCTCTGTCTGTCCCTCTCCCTCTCTCCAAACCCATCGCTCACTGTGTCTCTCCGCTTTCTCCCTCTCTGCAAACCCATCTCTAACTGTGTCTCTCTGCTTTCCACCTCTCTGTCCCTCTCCCTCTATTCAATCCCATCTCTCACTGTGTCTCTCTGCTTTCTCCCCTCTCTCTCTGAACCACCACCTCTCTCTTCAAACCCATCTCTCACTGTGTCTCTCTGCTTTCTCCCCTCTCTATCTGTATCTCTCCCTCTCTATTCAAACCCATCTCTCACTGTGTCTCTCTGCTTTCTCCCCTCTCTCTCTGTCCCTCTCCCTCTCTCCAATACCATCTCTCACTGTGTCTCACTGCATTCTCCGCTCTCCCTCTGTCCCTCTCCCTCTCTCCAAACCCATCTCTCACTGTGTCTATCTGCTTTCTCCCCTCTCTCCCTGTCTCTCCCTCTCTCCAAAACCTTCTCTCATGTGTCTCACTGCTTTCTCCCCACACTCTCTGTCCCTCTCCCTCTCTCCAAACCCATCTCACACTGTGTCTCTCTGCTTTCTCCCCTCTCTCTCTGTCTCTCTCCCTCTTTCCAAACCCATCTCTCACCGTGTCTCTCAGCTTTCTCCCCTATCTCTCTGTCTCTCTCCCTGTCTCCAAACCCGTCTCTCACACTGTCTCTCTGCTTTTTCCTCTCTCTCTCTGTCCCTCTCCCTCTCTCCAAACCCATCTCTCACTGTGTCTCTCTGCTTTCTCCCCTCTCTCTCTCCGTCTCTCCAAACCCACCTCTCTCTGTGTCTCTCTGCTTTCTCCCCACTCTCTCTGTCTCACTCCCTCTCACCAAATCAATCTCTCACTGTGTCGGTCAGCATTCTCCCCTGTCTCTCCGTCTCTCTCCCTCTCTTCATACCCATCTCTCAGTGTTTCTCTCCACTTTCTCCCCTCTCTCTCTGTCCCTCTCCCTCTCTGCAAACCCATGTCTCCCTGTGTCTCTCTGCTTTCTCCCCTCTCTCTCTGTCCCTCTCCCTCTCTCCAAACCCATCGCTCACTGTGTCTCTCTGCTTTCTCCCCTCTCTGCAAACCCATCTCTTACTGTGTCTCTCTTCTTTCTCCCCTCTCTCTCTGTCCCTCTCCCTCTATTCAATCCCATCTCTCACTGTGTCTCTCTGCTTTCTCCCATCTCTCTCTGAACCACCACCTCTCTCTTCAAACCCATCTCTCACTGTGTCTCTCTGCATTCTCCGCTCTCTCTCTGTCGCTCTCCCTCTCTCTCTGTCCCTCTCCCTCTCTCCAAACTCATCTCTCCCTGTGTCTCTCTGCTTTCTCCCCTCTTTCTCTGTCCCTCTTCTCTCTCCAAACCAATCTCTCACTGTGTCTCTCTGCTTTATCCCCTATCTCTCTGTCTCTCTCCCTCTTTCCAAACCAATCTCTCACTGTGTCTCTCTGCTTTCTCCCCTATCTCTCTGTCTCTCTCCCTGTCTCCAAACCCATCTCTCACACTGTCTCTCTGCTTTTTCCTCTCTCTCTCTGTCCCTCTCCCTCTCTCCAAACCCATCTCTCACTGTGTCTCTCTGCTTTCTCCCCTCTCTCTCTCCCTCTCTCCAAACCCACCTCTCTCTGTGTCTCTCTGCTTTCTCCCCACTCTCTCTGTCTCTCTCCCTCTCACCAAATCCATCTCTCACTGTGGCTCTCTGCTTTCTCACCTCT
>NW_027600874.1:0-7000 GCF_964194155.1 Cetorhinus maximus | reverse complement strand
TTCCCGCAACGGCAGCCACACTCTTCCCGCAACGGCAGCCACACTCTTCCCGCAACGGCAGCCACACTCTTCCCGCAACGGCAGCCACACTCTTCCCGCAACGGCAGCCACACTCTTCCCGCAACGGCAGCCACACTCTTCCCGCAACGGCAGCCACACTCTTCCCGCAACGGCAGCCACACTCTTCCCGCAACGGCAGCCACACTCTTCCCGCAACGGCAGCCACACTCTTCCCGCAACGGCAGCCACACTCTTCCCGCAACGGCAGCCACACTCTTCCCGCAACGGCAGCCACACTCTTCCCGCAACGGCAGCCACACTCTTCCCGCAACGGCAGCCACACTCTTCCCGCAACGGCAGCCACACTCTTCCCGCAACGGCAGCCACACTCTTCCCGCAACGGCAGCCACACTCTTCCCGCAACGGCAGCCACACTCTTCCCGCAACGGCAGCCACACTCTTCCCGCAACGGCAGCCACACTCTTCCCGCAACGGCAGCCACACTCCTGCAACGGCAGCCACACTCCTGCAACGGCAGCCACACTCCTGCAACGGCAGCCACACTCCTGCAACGGCAGCCACACTCCTGCAACGGCAGTCACCCATCAGAAACAGCAGTCACCTGCCTGAAACTGCAGCCAGACATCTGAAATAGCAGTCAACTACCTAAACCAGCAGTCACACACCTAAAAACTGCAGTCACACACCTGAAACAGCAGCCACACACCTGAAACAGCAGCCACACACCTGAAACAGCAGCCACACACATGCAATAGCAGTCACACACCTGAACTGGCAGTCACACGCCTGAAGCAGCAATTACACGCCTGAAACAGCAGCCACACACCTGAAGTGGCAGCCACACACATGCAAAAGCAGTCGCACACCTGAAACAACAGTCACACACCCGAAACAGCAGTCACGCGCCTGAAACAGCAGTCACAGGCCTGAAACAGCAGTCACACGTCTGAAACAGCAGTCACCCATCAGAAACAGCAGTCACAAGCATGAAGCAGCAGTCGCACACCTGAAACAACAGCCACACACCTGGAATAGCAGACACACTGATGCAATAGCAGTCATACACCTGAAACAGCAGTCACGCACCTGAAAGAGCAGTCACGCGCCTGAAAGAGCAGTCACGCGCCTGAAACAGCAGTCACGCGCCTGAAACAGCAGTCACGCGCCTGAAACAGCAGTCACCCATCAGAAACAGCAATCAACCAACCTGAAACAGCAGCCAGACAGCTGAAATAGCAGTCAACTATCTAAACCAGCAGACACACACCAGAAACAGCAGTCACACGGCTGAAGCAGCAGCCGCGCACCTGAAACAGCAGCCGCGCACCTGAAACAGCAGCCGCGCTCCTGCAACAGCAGCCGCGCTCCTGCAACAGCAGCCGCGCTCCTGCAACAGCAGCCGCGCTCCTGCAACAGCAGCCGCGCTCCTGCAACAGCAGCCGCGCTCCTGCAACAGCAGCCGCGCTCCTGCAACAGCAGCCGCGCTCCTGCAACAGCAGCCGCGCTCCTGCAACAGCAGCCGCGCTCCTGCAACAGCAGCCGCGCTCCTGCAACAGCAGCCGCGCTCCTGCAACAGCAGCCGCGCTCCTGCAACAGCAGCCGCGCTCCTGCAACAGCAGCCGCGCTCCTGCAACAGCAGCCGCGCTCCTGCAACAGCAGCCGCGCTCCTGCAACAGCAGCCGCGCTCCTGCAACAGCAGCCGCGCTCCTGCAACAGCAGCCGCGCTCCTGCAACAGCAGCCGCGCTCCTGCAACAGCAGCCGCGCTCCTGCAACAGCAGCCGCGCTCCTGCAACAGCAGCCGCGCTCCTGCAACAGCAGCCGCGCTCCTGCAACAGCAGCCGCGCTCCTGCAACAGCAGCCGCGCTCCTGCAACAGCAGCCGCGCTCCTGCAACAGCAGCCGCGCTCCTGCAACAGCAGCCGCGCTCCTGCAACAGCAGCCGCGCTCCTGCAACAGCAGCCGCGCTCCTGCAACAGCAGCCGCGCTCCTGCAACAGCAGCCGCGCTCCTGCAACAGCAGCCGCGCTCCTGCAACAGCAGCCGCGCTCCTGCAACAGCAGCCGCGCTCCTGCAACAGCAGCCGCGCTCCTGCAACAGCAGCCGCGCTCCTGCAACAGCAGCCGCGCTCCTGCAACAGCAGCCGCGCTCCTGCAACAGCAGCCGCGCTCCTGCAACAGCAGCCGCGCTCCTGCAACAGCAGCCGCGCTCCTGCAACAGCAGCCGCGCTCCTGCAACAGCAGCCGCGCTCCTGCAACAGCAGCCGCGCTCCTGCAACAGCAGCCGCGCTCCTGCAACAGCAGCCGCGCTCCTGCAACAGCAGCCGCGCTCCTGCAACAGCAGCCGCGCTCCTGCAACAGCAGCCGCGCTCCTGCAACAGCAGCCGCGCTCCTGCAACAGCAGCCGCGCTCCTGCAACAGCAGCCGCGCTCCTGCAACAGCAGCCGCGCTCCTGCAACAGCAGCCACGCTCCTGCAACAGCAGCCACGCTCCTGCAACAGCAGCCACGCTCCTGCAACAGCAGCCACGCTCCTGCAACAGCAGCCACGCTCCTGCAACAGCAGCCACGCTCCTGCAACAGCAGCCACGCTCCTGCAACAGCAGCCACACTCCTGCAACAGCAGCCACACTCCTGCAACAGCAGCCACACTCCTGCAACAGCAGCCACACTCCTGCAACAGCAGCCACACTCCTGCAACAGCAGCCACACTCCTGCAACAGCAGCCACACTCCTGCAACAGCAGCCACACTCCTGCAACAGCAGCCACACTCCTGCAACAGCAGCCACACTCCTGCAACAGCAGCCACACTCCTGCAACAGCAGCCACACTCCTGCAACAGCAGCCACACTCCTGCAACAGCAGCCACACTCCTGCAACAGCAGCCACACTCCTGCAACAGCAGCCACACTCCTGCAACAGCAGCCACACTCCTGCAACAGCAGCCACACTCCTGCAACAGCAGCCACACTCCTGCAACAGCAGCCACACTCCTGCAACAGCAGCCACACTCCTGCAACAGCAGCCACACTCCTGCAACAGCAGCCACACTCCTGCAACAGCAGCCACACTCCTGCAACAGCAGCCACACTCCTGCAACAGCAGCCACACTCCTGCAACAGCAGCCACACTCCTGCAACAGCAGCCACACTCCTGCAACAGCAGCCACACTCCTGCAACAGCAGCCACACTCCTGCAACAGCAGCCACACTCCTGCAACAGCAGCCACACTCCTGCAACAGCAGCCACACTCCTGCAACAGCAGCCACACTCCTGCAACAGCAGCCACACTCCTGCAACAGCAGCCACACTCCTGCAACAGCAGCCACACTCCTGCAACAGCAGCCACACTCCTGCAACAGCAGCCACACTCCTGCAACAGCAGCCACACTCCTGCAACAGCAGCCACACTCCTGCAACAGCAGCCACACTCCTGCAACAGCAGCCACACTCCTGCAACAACAGCCACACTCCTGCAACAACAGCCACACTCCTGCAACAACAGCCACACTCCTGCAACAACAGCCACACTCCTGCAACAACAGCCACACTCCTGCAACAACAGCCACACTCCTGCAACAACAGCCACACTCCTGCAACAACAGCCACACTCCTGCAACAACAGCCACACTCCTGCAACAACAGCCACACTCCTGCAACAACAGCCACACTCCTGCAACAACAGCCACACTCCTACAACAACAGCCACACTCCTACAACAACAGCCACACTCCTACAACAACAGCCACACTCCTACAACAACAGCCACACTCCTACAACAACAGCCACACTCCTACAACAACAGCCACACTCCTACAACAACAGCCACACTCCTACAACAACAGCCACACTCCTACAACAACAGCCACACTCCTACAACAACAGCCACACTCCTACAACAACAGCCACACTCCTACAACAACAGCCACACTCCTACAACAACAGCCACACTCCTGCAACAGCAGCCACCCGCCTGAAACAGCAGTCACTCATCAGTAACAGCAGTCACCCGCCTGAAACAGCAGCCAGACAGCTGAAACAGCAGCCAGACAGCTGAAATAGCAGTCAACTACCTAAACCAGCAGTCACACACCTGAAACTGCAGTCACACACCTGAAACAGCAGTCAGACACCTTAAACAGCAGTCACGCACCTGAAACAGCAGTCATACGCCTGAAACAGCAGTCACACGCCTGAAACAGCAGTCACCCACCTGATACAGCAATCACCCACCTGAATCAGCAGTCACCCGCTTGAAACAGCAGTCACCCACCTGAAACAGAAGTCATTCGCCTGAAACAGCAGCCACACAGATGTAATAGCAGTCAAGTACCTAAACAAGCAATCACACACCTGAAACAGCAGACACACACCTAAAAGAGCAGTCACACACCTGAAACAGCAGTCACACACCTGAAGCAGCAATCACACACCTGACACAGCAGCCACACACCTGAAACAGCAGCCACACACCTGAAACAGCAGCCACACACCTGAAACAGCAGCCACACACATGCAAAAGCAGTCGCACACCTGAAACAACAGCCACACACCTGGAATAGCAGTCACACGCCTGAAACAGCAGTCACACACCTGAAACAGCAGTCACACGCCTGAAACAGCAGTCACAAGCCTGAAACAGCAGTCACACGCCTGAAACAGCAGTCACACGCCTGAAACAGCAGTCACACGCCTGAAACAGCAGTCACACGCCTGAAACAGCAGTCACACGCCTGAAACAGCAGTCACACGCCTGAAACAGCAGTCACACGTATGAAACAGCAGTCACACGTCTGAAACAGCAGTCACACCTGAAACAGCAGTCATGCACCTGAAACAGCAGTCACACGCCTGAAACAGCAGTCACACATCTGAAACAGCAGTCTCCCATCAGAAACAGCAATCACCCGCCTGCAACAGCAGCCAGACAGCTGAAATAGCAGTCACACACCGGAAACAGCAGCCACACACCTGAAACAGCAGCCACACACTGAAACAGCAGTCACATGCCTGAAGCAGCAGTCACACACCTGAAACAGCAGCCACACACATGCAAAAGCAGTCGCACACCTGAAACAACAGCCACACACCTGGAATAGCAGTCACACGCCTGAAACAGCAGTCACACACCTGAAACAGCAGTCACACGCCTGAAACAGCAGTCACAAGCCTGAAACAGCAGTCACACGCCTGAAACAGCAGTCACACGCCTGAAACAGCAGTCACACGCCTGAAACAGCAGTCACACGCCTGAAACAGCAGTCACACGCCTGAAACAGCAGTCACACGCCTGAAACAGCAGTCACACGCCTGAAACAGCAGTCACAAGTCTGAAACAGCAGTCACACGTCTGAAACAGCAGTCACACCTGAAACAGCAGTCATGCACCTGAAACAGCAGTCACACGCCTGAAACAGCAGTCACACATCTGAAACAGCAGTCTCCCATCAGAAACAGCAATCACCCGCCTGCAACAGCAGCCAGACAGCTGAAATAGCAGTCACACACCGGAAACAGCAGCCACACACTGAAACAGCAGTCACATGCCTGAAGCAGCAGTCACACACCTGGAATAGCAGCCACACTCATGCAATAGCAGTCACACACCTGCAACAGCAGTCACACACCTGAAACACCAGTCATGCACCTGAAACAGCAGTCACCCGCCTGAAACAGCAGCCACACAGCTGAAATAGCAGTCAAGTACCAAAAGAAGCAGTCACACACCTGAAACAGCAGTCACACACCTGAAATAGCAGCCACACCAATGCAAAAGCAGTCACCCGCCTGAAACAGCAGCCACCCGCCTGAAACAGCAGCCACCCGCCTGAAACAGCAGCCATACAGCTGAAATAGCAGTCAAGTACCTAAAACATCCGTCACACAGCTGAAACAGTAGTCACACACCTGAAACAGCAGCCACACACCTGAAACAGCAGCCACACACCTGAAACAGCAGCCACACACCTGAAACAGCAGCCACACACCTGAAACAGCAGCCACACACCTGAAACAGCAGCCACACAACTGAAAAAGCAGCCACACAACTGAAACAGCAGCCACACAACTGAAACAGCAGCCACACACCTGAAACAGCAGCCACACACCTGAAACAGCAGCCACACACCTGAAACAGCAGCCACACACCTGGAACAGCAGTCACATACTTGTACCAGCAGTTACACACATAGAACAGCAGTCTCCCATCTGACAGAGGAGGCTCACACCTGAAAAAGCAGTCACACACCTGAAAGAGCAGTTATGTTCCTGAAACAGCAGTCATGCAGCTGAAACAGCAGTCGCATACCTGAAACAGCAGACACACACATGGAACAGCAGTCGTACAACTGAAACAGCAGTTACACACCTGAAACAGCAGTCGCATACCTGAAACAGCAGCCACACTGCCGAAACAGCATTCACACACATCCAACAGCAATTACATACCTCAAACAGCAGTTATACACATGAAAAAGCAATCTCACACTTGTAACAGTGGTTACTCGCCTGATACAGCAGTAACACACCTGAAAGAACATCCATACACCTGAAACAGCAGCCGCGCTCCTGAAACAGCAGCCGCGCTCCTGAAACAGCAGCCGCGCTCCTGCAACAGCAGCCGCGCTCCTGCAACAGCAGCCGCACTCCTGCAACAGCAGCCGCACTCCTGCAACAGCAGCCGCACTCCTGCAACAGCAGCCGCACTCCTGCAACAGCAGCCGCACTCCTGCAACAGCAGCCGCACTCCTGCAACAGCAGCCGCACTCCTGCAACAGCAGCCGCACTCCTGCAACAGCAGCCGCACTCCTGCAACAGCAGCCGCACTCCTGCAACAGCAGCCGCACTCCTGCAACAGCAGCCGCACTCCTGCAACAGCAGCCGCACTCCTGCAACAGCAGCCGCACTCCTGCAACAGCAGCCGCACTCCTGCAACAGCAGCCGCACTCCTGCAACAGCAGCCGCACTCCTGCAACAGCAGCCGCAC
>NW_027600873.1:0-7000 GCF_964194155.1 Cetorhinus maximus | reverse complement strand
GGGGACGGGGTGAGCTAGACGGGGGCGTGTAGAGGGAGAGTGGGTGGAGAGAGTGGATGAAGCGGTGGAGAGATAAAGAGTGGGAAGAGTGAGGGCTCAGGGAGACCGTGAAGGGGGGGAGAGGTAGTGGGAGAGGAGGTGAGGAGATGGAGAGGCGGTGCAGAGAGGGCCCCGAGGGGGAGGGAAATGGGAGAGCGTGTGTTGCCTGAGGGAGAGGGGACGGGGAGAGATCCTCTGGGAGTAAATTCACCCACTGGTGGGGAATGGGGCAGGTCCCCGAATGAGACGAGACTGGGAGAGGACATCGAGGGAGAGTGGAAAGGGAGAGGACACCGAGGGAGAGGGGACTGGGAGTGGACATCGAGGGAGAGAAGACTGGGAGAGGACACCGATGGAGAGAAGGTTGGGAGAGGACACCAAGGGAGAGGGGACTCGGAGAAGACACCGAGGGAGAGGGGTTTGTGAGAGGACACCGAGGGAGAGGGGACTGGGATAGGAGACTGAGGGAGAGGGGCCTGGGAGAGGACACTGAGGGAGATGGGACAGGGAGAGGACACCGAGACAGGGGGGACTGAGAGAGGACACCGAGGGAGAGGGGACTTGGAGAGGACACTGAGGGAGAGGTGACTGGGAGAGGAAACCGAGATAGTGGGGACTGGGAGAGGACACCGAGGGAGAGGGGAAAGGGAGAGGACACCGAGGGAGAGGGGACTTGGAGAGGACACTGAGGGAGAGGTGACTGGGAGAGGAAACCGAGATACTGGGGACTGGGAGAGGACACCGAGGGAGAGGGGACTGGGAGAGGACACCGAGGGAGAGCGGACAGGGAGAGGATACCGAGTGTGAGGGGTCTCGGAGAGGACACCGTGGGTAATGGAACTGGGAGAGGACACCGAGGCAGAGGGGACTGGGAGAGGACACCGCGGACGATTGGACTGGGAGAGGACACCGAGGGAGAGGGGACTGGGAGAGGACAACGAGGTAGAGGGGATTGGGAGAGGACACCGAGGGAGACGGTTTCAGGGAGAGGACAACGAGGTAGAGGGGATTGGGAGAGGACACCGATGGAGAGGGGACTGGGAGAGGTCACCGAGGGAGAGGGGACTGGGAGAGGACACCGAGGGAGATGGGAATGGGAGAGGTCACCGAGTGAGAGGGGACTGGGAGAGGACACCGAGGGAGAGGGGACAGGGTGAGGACACCGAGGGAGAGGGGACTGGGAGAGGACACCGAGGGAGAGGGGACTGGGAGAGGACACCGAGGGAGAGGGGACTGGGAGAGGACACCGAGGGACAGGGGACTGGGAGAGGACACCGAGGGACAGGGGACTGGGAGAGGACAGCGGGGGAGAGGGGACTGGGATAGGAGACCGAGGGAGAGGGGCCTGGGAGAGGACACTGAGGGAGATGGGACAGGGAGAGGACACCGAGACAGAGGGGACTGAGAGAGGACACCGAGGGAGAGGGGACAGGGAGAAGACACCGAGGGAGAGGGGACTGCGCGAGGACACCGAGGGAGAGGGGACTGGGAGAGGACACAGAGGGAGAGGACACCGAGGGAGAGGGGACTGGGATAGGACATGGAGGGAGAGGGGTCAGGGAGAGGACACCGAGGGAGAGGGGACTGGGAGACGACACCGAGGGAGATGGGAATGGGAGAGGTCACCGAGGGAGAGGGGACTGGGAGAGGACAACGAGGTAGAGGAGACTGGGAGAGGACACCGAGGGAGAGGGGACTGGGAGAGGACACCGAGGGAGAGGGGACTTGGAGAGGACACTGAGGGAGAGGTGACTGGGAGAGGAAACCGAGATAGTGGGGACTGGGAGAGGACACCGAGGGAGAGGGGACTGGGAGAGGACTCCGAGGATGTGGGGACAGGGAGAGGACACCGAGGGAGAGGGGACTGTGAGAGGACACCGAGGGAGAGCGGACAGGGAGAGGATACCGAGTGTGAGGGGTCTCGGAGAGGACACCGAGGGATAGAGGTCTGGGAGAGGACACCGAGGGAGAGGGGACTGGGAGAGGACAATGAGGTAGAGGAGACTGGGAGAGGACACCGAGGGAGAGGGGACCGGGAGAGGACACCGAGGGAGAGGGGACTGGGAGAGGACACCGAGGGAGAGGGGACTTGGAGAGGAAACCGATGTAGTGGGGACTGGGAGAGGACACCGAGGGAGAGGTGACTGGGAGAGGACACCGAGGGAGAGGGGACTGGGACAGGACACCGAGGGAGAGGGGCCTCGGAGAGGATACCGTGGGAGATTGAACTGGGAGAGGACACCGAGGCAGAGGGTACTGGGAGAGGACACCGAGGGAGAGGGGACTGGGAGAGGACACCGCGGACGATTGGACTGGGAGAGGACACCGAGGGAGAGGGGACTGGGAGAGGACACCGAGGGAGACGGTTTCAGGGAGAGGACAACGAGGTAGAGGGGATTGGGAGAGGACACCGATGGAGAGGGGACTGGGAGAGGACACCAAGGGAGAGGGGACAGGGTGAGGACACCGAGGGAGAGGGGACTGGGAGAGGACACCGAGGGAGAGGGGACTGGGAGAGGACAGCGGGGGAGAGGGGATTGGTAGCGGACACCAAAGTAGAGGGGACTGTGATATGACACCGAGGGAGAGGGGACTGGGAGAGGACAACGAGGGAGAGGGGACTGGGAGATGAAACCGAGGGGGTGGGGTCTGGGAGAGGACAAGGAGGGAGATGGGACTGGGAGAAGAGACCGAGGATGTGGGGACAGGGAGAGGACACCGAGGGAGAGGGGACTGGAGGCAGACAGCGAGGGAGTTGGGACTGGGAGAGGACACTGAGGTAGTGGGGTCTGGGAGAAGACACCGAGGGAGAGGTGTTTTGGAGAGGAGACCGAGGATGTGGGGACAGGGAGAGGACACCGAGGGAGAGGGGACTGGGAGCGGATACCGAGGGAGTGGGGACAGGGAGAGGACACCGAGGGAGATGGGACTGGGAGAGGACACTGAGGGAGAAGGGACTGGGAGAGGACAACGAGGGAGAGGGGAGTGGGAGAGGACACTGAGGAAGAGGGGACTGGGAGTGGTCACCGAGGGAGGGGGGAATGTGAGAGGACACCGAGGGAGAGGGGACTGGTAGAGGGCACCAAGTGAGAAGGGACAGGGAGAGGACACCGAGGGAGAGGGACTGGGAGAGGATACCGAGGGAAAGTGGACTGGGGGAAGTCACTGAGGGAGAGGGGACAGGGAGAGGACACCGAGGGACAGGGGACTGGGAGAGGACAACGAGGGCGAGGGGACTGCGAGAGGTCACCGAGGGAGAGGGGACTGGGAGAGGACACTGAAGGAGAGGGGTTGGGAGAGTACACCGAGGGAGAGGGGAGTGGGAGAGGACACCGAGGGAGAGGGGACAGGGAGTGGACACCGAGGGTGAGGCGACTGGGAGAGGACACCCAGGGAGAGGGGACTGGGAGAGGCCACCGAGGGAGAGGGGCCTATGAGAGGACACCGAGTGTGAGGGGTCTGGTAGAGGACACCGAGTGAGAGTGTCTGGGAGAGGACACCGAGGGAGAGGGGATGCTGAGAGGCGACGGGTAGAGTGGATGGGGAGAGGTGATGGGAGAGGGGATTGGAAGAGGGGACGGGGAGAGTGGATGCAGATTTGGGTCGGGGAGAGGGGAGAGGGAAAGCTGACGGGTAGGGGTGACGAGGAGAGGGGACGGGGAGAGGGGATGGGGAGAGGGGACGGGAAGAGGGGATGGGGAGACGGGGTGGGGAGAGGGGACGCGGAGAGGGGACGGGGAGAGGGGACAGGGAGAGAGGAGAGGGAGAGGTGATGGGGAGAGGGGACGGGGTGAGTGGACAGTGAGAGGGGACGGGGAGAGGGGATTGGGAGAGGTGACGGGGAGATGGGACGGGGAGATGGGACGGGGAAAGGGGACATGGAGAGGGGCCGGGAAGAGGGGAGATAGAGAGTGGATGGGGTGAGGACATCGAGAGAGAGGGGACAGGGAGAGGACACCGAGGGAGAGGGGACTGGGAGAGGACACCGCGGACAATTGGACTGGGAGAGGACACCGAGGGAGAGGGGACTGGGAGAGGACACCGTGGGAGACGGTTTCAGGGAGAGGACAACGAGGTAGAGGGGATTGGGAGAGGACACCGAGGGAGAGGGGACAGGGTGAGGACATCGAGGGAGAGGGGACTGGGAGAGGACACCGAGGGAGAGGGGACTGGGAGAGGACAGCGGGGGAGAGGCGACTGGGAGCGGACACCAAAGTAGAGGGGACTGTGACATGACACCGAAGGAGAGGGGACTGGGAGAGGACAACGAGCGAGAGGGGACTGGGAGATGAAACCGAGGGGGTGGGGTCTGGGAGAGGACAAGGAGGGAGAAAGGATTGGGAGAGGAGACCGAGGATGTGGGGACAGGGAGAGGACACCGAGGGAGAGGGGACTGGAGGCGGACAGCGAGGGAGTTGGGACTGGGAGAGGACACTGAGGTAGTGGGGTCTGGGAGAAGACACCGAGGGAGAGGTGTTTTGGAGAGGAGACCGAAGATGTGGGGACAGGGAGAGGACACCGAGGGAGAGGGGACTGGGAGCGGACACCGAGGGAGTGGGGACAGGGAGAGGACAGCGAGGGAGAAGGGACTGGGAGAGGTCAACGAGGGAGAGGGTATTGGGAGAGGACACTGAGGAAGAGGGGACTGGGAGTGGTCACCGAGGGAGGGGGGAATGTGAGAGGACACCGAGGGAGAGAGGACTTGCAGAGTACACCAAGTGAGAAGGGACAGGGAGAGGACACCGAGGGAGAGGGGATTGGGAGAGGATACCGAGGGAAAGTGGACTGGGGAAGTCACTGAGGGAGAGGGGACAGGGAGAGGACACCGAGGGACAGGGGACTGGGAGAGGACAACGAGGGAGAGGGGACTGCGAGAGAACACCGAGGGAGAGGGGACTGGGAGAGGACACTGAAGGACAGGGGACTTGGAGAGTACACCGAGGGAGAGGGGACTGGGAGAGGACACCGAGGGTGAGGCAACTGGGAGAGGACACCCAGGGAGAGGGGACTGGGAGAAGACACCGAGGGAGAGGGGCCTGTGAGTGGACACCGAGTGTGAGGGGTCTGGTAGAGGACACCGAGTGAGAAGGTCTGGGAGAGGACACCGAGGGAGTGGTGACTGGGAGAGAACATCGAGGGAGAGGGGACGCTGAGAGGCGACGGGAAGAGTGGATGGGGAGAGGTGATGGGAGAGGGGATTGGAAGAGGGGACGGGGAGAGTGGATGCAGATTGGGGTCGGGGAGAGGGGAGAGGGAAAGCTGACGGGTAGGGGTGACGAGGAGAGTGGACGGGGAGAGGGGATGGGGAGAGCGGACGGGAAGAGGGGACGAGGAGACGGGGTGGGGAGAGGGGATGCGGAGAGTGGACGGGGAGAGGGGAGAGGGAGAGAGGAGAGGGAGAGGTGATGGGGAGAGGGGACGGGGTGAGTGGACGGTGAGAGGGGACGGGGAGAGGGGATTGGGAGAGATGATGGGGAGATGGGATGGGGAGATGGGACGGGGAAAGGGGACACGGAGAGGGGCCGGGAAGAGGGGAGATAGAGAGTGGATGGGGTGAGGACATCGAGAGAGAGGGGACAGGGAGAGGCCACCGAGTGAGAGGGGACAGGGAGAGGACACCCAGGGTGATGGGACTGGGAGAGGACAACGAGGGAGAGGGGGCTGGGAGAAGACACCGAGGGTGATGAGACTGGGAGAGGACACCGAGGGAGAGGTTACAGGGAGAGGACACCGAGGTAGAGGGGATTGGGAGAGGACATCGATGGAGAGGGGACTGGGTGAGGACACCGAGGGAGAGGGGACAGGGTGAGGACACCGAGGGAGAGGGGACTGGGAGAGGACACCGAGGGACAGGGGACTGGGAGAGGACAGCGGGGGAGAGGGGACTGGGAGAGGACACAGAGGAAGAGGGAACTGGAGGCAGACACCGAGGGAGTGGGGACTGGGAGAGGACACTGAGGTAGTGGGGTCTGGGAGAAGACACCGAGGGAGAGGTGACTTGGAGAGGAGACCGAGGATGTGGGGACAGTGAGAGGACACCGAGGGAGAGGGGACTGGGAGCGGATACCGAGGGAGTGGGGACAGGGAGTGGACACCGAGGGAGATGGGACTGGGAGAGGACACCGAGGGAGAAGGGACTGGGAGAGGACAAGGAGGGAGAGGGGACAGGGAGAGGACACCGAGTGTGAGGGGTCTGGGAGTTGACACCGAGGGAGAGGGGACTGGGAGAGGACAACGAGGGATAGGGGACTTGGAGAGGACACTGAGGGAGAGGGGACTGGGAGTGGTCACCGAGGGAGCGGGGACAGTGAGAGGACACCGATGGAGAGGGGACTGGTAGAGGACACCAAGTGAGAAGGGACAGGGAGAGGACACCGAGGGAGAGGGGGCTGGCAGAGGACACCGAGGGAGAGGGGACTGGAAGAGGACAACGAGGGAGAGGGGATTGTGAGAGGTCACCTATGTAGAGGAGACTGGGAGAATACACCGAGGGAGAGGGGAAGGGAGAGGACACCGAGGGAGAGGGGATGGGAGTGAACACCGAGGGAGAGGGGACTGGGAGAGGACACCGAGGGAGAGGGGATTGGGAGAGGACACCGAGGGAGAGGTGACTGGGAGAGGACACCCAGGGAGAGGGGACTGGGAGAGGACACCGAGGGAGAGGGTCTGGGAAAGGACACCGAGGGAGAGGGGACTGGGAGAGGACACCGAGGGAGAGGGGACGCTGAGAGGCGACGGAAAGAGTGGATGGGGAGAGGTGACGGGAGAGGGGATTGGAAGAGGGGACGGGGAGAGTGGATGCAGATTGGGGTTGGGGAGAGGGGAGAGGGAAAGCTGACAGGTAGTGGTGACGAGGAGAGGGGACGGAGAGAGGTGAGGGGGAGAGGGGATGGGAAGAGGGCACGGGGAGACGGGGTCGGGAGATGGGACGCGGAGAGGGGACGGGGAGAGGGGACAGGGA
>NW_027600872.1:0-7000 GCF_964194155.1 Cetorhinus maximus | reverse complement strand
GAGTGTTACAGTGAGGGGTGTTGCATAAGTCAGAGTGTTACAGCGAGGGGTGTCGATATATCAGAGTGTTACAGTGAGGGGTGTGGGGTATACCAGAGTGTTACAGTGAGGGGTGTGGGGTATATCAGAGTGTTACAGTGAGCTGTGTGGGGTATATCAGAGTGTTACAGTGACGGGTTTGTGGCATGTCAGAGTGTAAAAGTGAGGGGTGTGGGGTATACCAGATTGTTACTGTGAGGGGTGTGGGATATATCTGAGTGTTTCAGTGAGGTGTGTGGGTTATATCAGTGTGTTTCAGTGAGGGGTGTGGGCTATATCAGTGTTACAGTGAGGGGTGTTGGATAAGTCAGAGTGTTACAGCGAGGGGTGTCGATATATCAGAGTGTTACAGTGAGGGGTGTGGGACATATCAGAGTGTTACAGTGAGGTGTGTGGGCTATATCAGAGTGTTACAGTGACGGGTTTGTGGTATATCAGAGTGTAAATGTGAGGGGTGTGGGGTATATCAGTGTTACAGTGAGGGGTTTGGGATATATCAGAGTGTTACAGTGAGGGGTGCGTGATATATCAGAGTGTTATAGTGTGGTATGTGGGGTATATCAGAGTGTTACAGTGAGATGTGTGGGTTATATCAGAGTGTTACAGTGACGGGTGTGGGATATATCAGAGTGTTACGGTGAGATGTGTGGGATATATCAGAGGGTTACAGTGAGGGGTGTGGGATATATCAGAGGGTTACAGTGAGGGGTGTGGGGTATATCAGAGTGTTACAGTGAGTGGTGTGGGGTATAACAGAGTGTTACAGTGAGGGGTGTGGGGTATATCAGAGTGTTACAGTGAGGGGTGTGGGGTATATCAGAGTGCTACAGTGAGGCGTGTGGGATATACAAGACTGTTACAGTGAGGGGTTTGGGCTATATCAGAGTGTTACAGTGAGGATTGTGCGATATATCAGAGTGTTACAGTGAGGGATGTGGGGTATATCAGAGTGTTACAGTGAGGGGTGTGGGGTATATCAGAGTGTTACAGTGAGGGGTGTGGGGTATATCAGAGTGTTACAGTGAGGGATGTGGAATATATCAGAGTTTTACAGTGTGTGCTGTGGGGTATAAAAGAGTGTTAAAGTGAGGGGTTTGTGGTATATCAGAGGGTTAAAGTGAGGGGCGTCGGGTATATCAGTGTTACAGTGAGGGGTGGGGGATATATCAGAGTGTTACAGTGAGGGGTGTGGGGTATATCAGAATGTTACACTGAGGGATGTGGGATATATCAGAGTGTTACAGTGAGGGTTGTGGGGTATATCGGACTGTTACAGTGAGGGGTGTGGGATATATCAGCGTGTTACAGTGAGGGGTGTGGGGTATATCAGAGTGTTACAGTGAGGGGTGTGGAATATATCAGAGTGTTACAGTGAGGGGTGTGGGATATATCAGTGTGCTACAATGAGGTGTATGGGATATCTCAGATTGTTACAGTGAGGGGTGTGGGATATATCACTGTGTTATAGTGAGTGGTGTGCGATATATCAGAGTGTTACAGTGAGGGTTGTGGGATATATCAGAGAGTTACAGTGACGGTTGTGGGGTATATCAGAGTCTTACAGTGAGGGGTGTGGGATATATCAGAGTGTTACAGTGAGGGGTGTGGGGTATATCAGAGTGTTACAGTGAGGGCTGTGGGATATATCAGAGTGTTACAGTGAGGGGTGTGGGATATATCAGAGTGTTACAGTGAGGGGTGTGGGGTATCTCAGAGTGTTACAATGAGGGGTGTGGGTTATATCAGAGTGTTACATTGAGATGTGTGGAATATATCAGAGTGTTACAGTGAGGGGTGTGGGATATATCAGTGTGTTACAAAGAGGGGTGTGGGATATCTCAGATTGTTATAGTGAGTGTTGTGGGATATATCAGTGTGTTACACTGAGGGGTGTGGGGTATATCAGAGGGTAACAGTGAGTGGTGTGGGATATATCAGAGTGTTACAGTGAGGGGTCTGGGATATATCAGAGACTGTTACATTGAGGGGTGTGGGATATATCAGAGTGTTACAGTGAGGGGTGTGGGATATATCAGAGTGTTACAGTGAGGGGTGTGGGATATATCAGAGTGTTACAGTGAGGGGTGTGGGATATATCAGAGTGTTACAGTGAGGGGTGTGGGGTATATCAGATTGTTAATGTGAGGGGTGTGCGGTATATCAGAGTGTTACAGTGAGGGGTGTGGGGTATATCAGAGTGTTACATTGAGGGGTGTGGGGTATATCAGAGTGTTACAGTGAGGGGTGTGGGGTATATCAGAGTGTTACAGTGAGGGGTGTGGGGTATATCAGTGTGTTACAGTGAGGGTTGTGGGTTATATCAGAGTGTTACAGTGAGGGGTGTGGGATATATCAGCGTGTTACAGTGAGGGGTGTGGGATATATCAGAGTGTTACAGTGAGGGGTGTGGGATATATCAGAGTGTTACAGTGAGGGCTGAGGTGTATATCAGAGTGTTACAGTGAGGGGTGTGGGGAGTATCACAGTATTTCAGTGAGGGTTGTCGGGTGTATCAGAGTGTTACAGTGTGGGTTGTGGGTTACATCAGAGTGTTAAAGTGAGGGGTGTGGGGTATATCAGAGTGTTACAGTGAGGGGTGTGGGCTAAATCAGATTGTTACTGTGAGGGGTGTGGGATATATCTGAGTGTTTCTGTGAGGTTTGTGGGCTATATCAGTGTTACAGTGAAGGGTGTGGGATATATCAGAGTGTTACAGTGAGGGTGTGGGGTTTATCAGAGTGTTACAGTGAGGGGTGTGGGGTATATCAGAGTGTTACAGTGAGGGGTGAGGTGTATATCAGAGTGTTACAGTGAGGGGTGTGGGGTGTATTAGATTATTTCAGTGAGGGTTGTCGGGTGTATCAGAGTGTTACAGTGAGGTTTGTGGGCTATCTCAGATTGTTACTGTGAGGGGTGTGGGATATATCTGAGTGTTACAGTGAGGGGTGTGGGGTATATCAGAGTGTTACAGTGAGGGGTGTGGGGTATATCAGAATGTTACAGTGAGGGGTGTGGGATATATCAGAGTGTTACATAAGGTGTGTGGGATATATCAGAGTGTTACAGTGAGCGGTGTCGGGTATATCAGAGTGTTACAGTGATGGGTGTATGTTATATCAGTGTGTTACAATGAGGGGTGTGGTGTTTATCAGATTGTTACGGTGAGGGGTGTGGGGTTTATCAGAGTGTTACAGTGAGGGGTGTGAGGTTTATCAGAGTGTTACTGTGAGGGGTGTTGGTTATATCAGAGTGTTACAGTGAGGGTTGTGGGATATATCAGAGTGTTACAGTGAGGGCTGTAGGATATATCAGAGTGTTACAGTGAGGGGTGTGGGGTATATCAGGGTTTTACAGTGAGGGTTGTGGGGTATATCAGAGTGTTACAGTGAGGGGTGTGGGATATATCAGAGTGTTACAGTGAGGGCTGTAGGATATATCAGAGTGTTACAGTGAGGGGTGTGGGGTATATCATTGTTACAGTGAGCGCTGTGGAATATATCAGGATTTTACAGTGAGGGGTGTGGGGTATATCAGAGTGTTACAGTGAGGGGTGCGGGGTATATCAGAGTGTTACAGTGAGTGGTGTGGGGTAGTTCAGAGCATTACAGTGAGGAGTATGAGGTATATTAGAGTGTTACAGTGAGGGGTGTGGGATATATCAGAGTGTTACAGTGAGGGGTGTGGGGTATATCAGAGTGTTACAGTGAGGGGTGTGGGGTATATCAGAGTGTTACAGTGAGGGATGTGGGATATATCAGAGTGTTACAGTGAGGGGTGTGGGGTAAATCAGAGTGTTACTGTGAGGGGTGTGGGGTATATCAGAGTGTTACAGTGAGGGGTGTGGGGTATATCAGACTGTTACAGTGAGTGGTGTGGGATATATCAGAGTGTAACACCTGACAGTGAGGGTTGTGGTGTATATCTGTGTGACAGTGAGGGGGTGTGGGGTATATTTCTGTGACAGTGAGGGGTGTGGTGTATATCTCTGTGTGACAGTGAGGGGAGTGGTGTATATCAGTGTGACAGTTAGGGGTGTGGTGTATATCTCTGTGACAGTGAGGGGGTGTGGTGTATATCTCTGTGTGATAGTGAAGGGGTGTGGTGTATATCTCTGTGTGACAGTGAGTGTGTGCGTTGTATATCTCTGTGACAGTGAGGGGGTGTGGTGTATATCTGTGTGACAGTGAGGGGGTGTGGTGTATATCTCTGTGTGACAGTGAGGGGTGCGGTGTATATCTCTGTGACAGTGAGGGGGTGCGGTGTATATCTCTGTGACAGTGAGGGGGTGTGGTGTATATCTGTGTGACAGTGAGGGGGTGTGGTGTATATCTCTGTGTGACAGTGAGGGGGTGTGGTGTATATCTCTGTGTGACAGTGAGGGGTGTGGTGTATATTTCTGTGTGACAGTGAGGCTGTGTGGTGTATATCAGTGTGACAGTGAGGGGTGTGGTGTATATCTCTGTGTGACAGTGAGGGGGTGTGGTGTATATCTGTGTGACAGTGAGGGGATGTGGTGTATATCTCTGTTTGACAGTGAGGGGGTGTGGTGTATATCTTTGTGACAGTGAGGGGTGTGGTGTATATCTGTGTGACAGTGAGGGGGTGTGGTGTATATCAGTGTGACAGTGAGGGGGTGCGGTGTATATCTGTGTGACAGTGAGGGGGTGTGGTGTATATCTGTGTGACAGTGAGGGGTTGTGGTGTATATCTCTGTGACAGTGAGGGGGTGTGGTGTATATCTGTGTGGCAGTGAGGGGGTGTGGTGTATATCTGTGTGACAGTGAGGGGGTGTGGTGTATATCTCTGTGACAGTGAGGGGTTGTGGTGTATATCAGTGTGACAGTGAGAGGGTGTGGTGTGTATCTGTGTGACAGTGAGGGGTGTGGTGTATATCTGTGTGACAGTGAGGGGTGTGGTGTATATCTGTGTGACAGTGAGGGGGTGAGGTGTATATCTCTGTGTGACAGTGAGGGGGTGTGGTGTATATCTCTGTGTGACAGTGAGGGGGTGTGGTGTATATCTGTGTGACAGTGAGGGGGTGTGGTGTATATCTCTGTGTGACAGTGAGGGGGTGTGGTGTATATCTGTGTTACAGTGAGGGGGTGTGGTGTATATCTCTGTGTGACAGTGAGGGGGTGTGGTGTATATCTGTGTGACAGTGAGTGGGTGTGGTGTATATCTCTGTGTGACAGTGAGGGGTGTGGTGTATATCTGTGTGACAGTGAGGGGGTGTGGTGTATATCTCTGTGACAGTGAGGGGGTGCGTTGTATATCTGTGTGACAGTGAGGGGGTGTGGTGTATATCTCTGTGTGACAGTGAGGGGGTGTGGTGTATATCTGTGTGACAGTGAGGGGGTGTGGTGTATATCTCTGTGTGATAGTGAGGGGGTGTGGTGTATATCTCTGTCTGACAGTGAGGGGTTGTGGTGTATATCTCTGTGTGACAGTGAGGGGTGTGATGTATATCTCTGTGACAGTGAGGGGGTACGGTGTATATCTGTGTGACAGTGAGGGGGTGTGGTGTATATCTCTGTGTGACAGTGAGGGGGTGTGGTGTATATCTCTGTGTGACAGTGAGGGGGTGTGGTGTATATCTGTGTGACAGTGAGGGGGTGTGGTGTATATCTCTGTGTGACAGTGAGGGGGTGTGGTGTATTTCTGTGTGACAGTGAGGGGTGTGGGGTATATCTCTGTGACAGTGAGGGGGTGTGGTGTATATCTCTGTATGACAGTGAGGGGGTGTGGTGTATATCTCTGTGTGACAGTGAGGGGGTGTGGTGTATATCTCTGTCTGACAGTGAGGGGGTGTGGTGTATATCTGTGTGACAGTGAGGGGGTGCGGTGTATATCTGTGACAGTGAGGGGGTGTGGTGTATATCTGTGTGACAGTGAGGGTGTGTGGTGTATATCTGTGACAGTGAGGGGTTGTGGTGTATATCAGTGTGACAGTGAGGGGGTGCGGTGTATATCTGTGACAGTGAGGGGGTGCGGTGTATATCTGTGACAGTGAGGGGGTGTGGTGTATATCTGTGACAGTGAGGGGTGCGGTGTATATCTGTGACAGTGAGGGGGTGTGGTGTATATCTGTGTGACAGTGAGGGTGTGTGGTGTATATCTGTGTGACAGTGAGGGGGTGCGGTGTATATCTGTGACAGTGAGGGGGTGTGGTGTATATCTGTGTGACAGTGAGGGTGTGTGGTGTATATCTGTGACAGTGAGGGGTTGTGGTGTATATCAGTGTGACAGTGAGGGGGTGCGGTGTATATCTGTGACAGTGAGGGGGTGCGGTGTATATCTGTGACAGTGAGGGGTTGTGGTGTATATCTGTGTGACAGTGAGGGGGTGTGGTGTATATCAGTGTGACAGTGAGGGGGTGCGGTGTATATCTGTGGCAGTGAGGCGATGTGGTGTATATCTGTGACAGTGAGGGGGTGTGGTGTATATCTGTGTGACAGTGAGGGGGTGTGGTGTATATCAGTGTGACAGTGAGGGGGTGCGGTGTATATCTGTGACAGTGAGGGGGTGTGGTGTATATCAGTGTGACAGTGAGGGGGTGCGGTGTATATCTGTGACAGTGAGGGGGTGTGGTGTATATCAGTGTGACAGTGAGGGGGTGCGGTGTATATCTGTGACAGTGAGGGGGTGTGGTGTATATCAGTGTGACAGTGAGGGGGTGCGGTGTATATCTGTGACAGTGAGGGGGTGTGGTGTATATCAGTGTGACAGTGAGGGGGTGCGGTGTATATCTGTGACAGTGAGGGGGTGTGGTGTATATCAGTGTGACAGTGAGGGGGTGCGGTGTATATCTGTGACAGTGCGATGTGTTTGTCTCTGGGCCGGGTTGTGCGTTGATCTATGTGGAGTCCGTGCTGGATTTTGGAGCCGGTTTAGTTGGTTATCTCCGCCCTGTCTCTGTCTCTCTCTCTGTCTCTCTCTCTGTCTCTCTCTCTGTCTCTCTGTC
>NW_027600871.1:0-7027 GCF_964194155.1 Cetorhinus maximus | reverse complement strand
CCCTCACACACTCCTCCCTCAAATATTCCTCACTCACACTGCTCCCTCACACACTCCTCACTCTCACACCCCTCCCTCACACACTCCTCACTCTCACACTCCTCCCTCACACACTCCTCCCTCACACACTCCTCACTCTCACACTCCTCCCTCACACACTCCTCCCTCTCACACTCCTCCCTCACACACTACTCACTCTGACGCTCGTCCCTCACACTCCTCCCTCTCACACTCCTCCCTCACACTCTCCTCCCTCTCTCACTCCTCCCTCACACACTCCTCCCTCTCACTCTCCTCCCTCACACACTACTCACTCTCACACTCCTCCCTCACACACTACTCACTCTCACGCTCCTCCCTCACACTCCTCCCTCACACACACTCCTCACACTCACTCTCCTCACTTACACTCCTTCCTCAAACTCTCCTCCCTCACACTCCTCCCGCACACTATTCCCTCACACACTCCTCCATCACACGCTCCTCCTGCTTATTCCTCCCTCACTCTCCTCCCTCACATACTCCTCCATCACACTCTTCTCCCTCTCAAAATTCTCCCTCACAAACTCCTCCCTCTCCCACTCCACCCTCTCTCACTCTGCCCTCTCACATTCCTCCCTCAGACGCCCCTCACACAGTCCTTTCTCAAACACTCCTCCCTCACAGGTTCCTCCCTCACACACTGCCCCCTCACTCCTCCCTCACACACTCCACCATCACACTCCCTCCCTCACACACTCCTCCCTCTCAAACTCCTCCCTCACACACTCCTCCCTCATACACTCCTCCCTCAAATACTCCTCGCTCACACTGCTCCCTCGCACACTCCTCACTCTCACACTCCACCCTCACACTCCTCCCTCTCACAACCCTGCCTCACAAAATCTTCCCTCACAAATTCCTCCCTCTCACACTCCTCCCTCATACACTCCTCCCTCAAATACTCCTCGCTCACACTCCTCCCTCACACACTCATCACTCTCACACTCCTCTCTCACACTCCTCGCTCAAATACTCCTCGCTCACACGGCTCCCTCACACATTCCTCCCTCTCACACTCCTCCCTCACACACTCCTTGCTCACACACTCCTCCCTCACACTCCTCCCTCACACACTCCTCCCTCACACACTCATCACTCTAACACTCCTCTCTCACACTCCTAACGCTCCCACTCCTCCCTCACACACTCCTCCCTCTCTCACTCCTCCCTCACACACTCCTCCCTCTCACACTCCTCCCTCACACACTCCTCCCTCTCACACTCCTCCCTTACACACTACTCACTCTCACGCGCGTCCCTCACACTCCTCCCTCTCACACTCCTCACACTCACTCTCCCTCACTTACACTCCTTCCTCAAACTCTCCTCCCTCACACTCCTCCCGCACACTCTTCCTTCACAGACTCCTCCATCACACTCTCCTCCTGCTTACTCCTCCCTCACATACTCCTCCATCACACTCTCCTCCCTCTCAAAGTTCTCCCTCACACACTCCTCACTCTCTCACTCCACCTTCTCTCACTCCTCCCTCTCACACGCCTCCCTTACACACTCCTCACTCTCACACTCCTCCCTCACACACTACTCACTCTGACGCTCCTCCCTCACACTCCTCCCTCTCACACTCCTCCCTTACACACTCCTCACACTCACACTCCTCCCTCACACACTCCTCCCTCTCACAATTCTCCCTCACACACTACTCACTCTCACGCTCCTCCCTCACACTCCTCCCTCACACACTCCTCACACTCACTCTCCTCACTTACACTCCTTCCTCAAACTCTCCTCCCTCACACTCCTCCCTCACACTCCTCCCTCACATACTCCTCCATCACACTCTTCTCCCTCTCAAAATTCTCTCTCACAAACTCCTCCCTCTCTCACTCCACCCTCTCTCACTCTGCCCTCTCACACTCCTCCCTCAGACGCCCCTCACACAGTCCTTTCTCAAACACTCCTCCCTCACAGGGTCCTCCCTCACACACTCCACCCTCACTCCTCCCTCACACACTCCACCATCACACTCCTCCCTCTCACACTCCTCCCTCTCAGACTCCTCCCTCACACGCCTCCCTCACACACTCCTCCCTCACAAACTCCTCCCTCTCACACTCCTCCCTCAGACGCCCCTCACACAGTCCTTTCTCAAACACTCCTCCCTCACAGGTTCCTCCCTCACATACTCCACCCTCACTCCTCCCTCACACACTCCACCATCACACTCCTCCCTCTCACACTCCTCCGTCTCAGACTCCTCCCTCACACGCCTCCCTCACACACTCCTCCCTCACAAACTCCTCCCTCACACACTCCTCCCTCTCACACTCCTCACTCTCACACTCCTCCCTCACACACTCCTTCCTCACACACTCCTCACTCTCACACTCCACACTCACACCTCCCTCAAACAATCCTACCACACACACTCCTCCCTCACACACTTCTCCCTCTCACAGTCCTCCCTTACACACTCCTCCCTCACTCACTCCTACCTCTCACCCTCATCCCTCTCACACTCCACCCTCTCACACTCCTCCCTCACACACTCTCCCCTCTCACAGTCCTTCCTCACACACCTCCGTCTGACTTTCCTCCCTCACACTCCTCCCACTCGCACTCCTGCCTCTCACACTCCTTCCTCACACACCTCCGTCTAACTTTCCTCCTTCTCACACTCCACCCTCTCACACTACTCCCTCACACACTCTCCCCTCTCACACTCCTGCCTCACACACCTCCCTCTCACACTCCTTCCTCACACACTCCTCCTTCACACACTCCTCCCTCAAATACTCCTCGCTCACACTGCTCTCTCACACTCCTCCCTCACACACTCCTCGCTCACACACTCCTCCCTCACACTCTTCCCTCACACACTCCTCCCTCACACACTCCTCACTCTCACACTCCTCTCTCTCACACTACTCACTCTGACGCTCCTCCCTCACACTCCTCCCTTTCTCAATCCTCCCTCACACACTCCTAACTCTCCCACTCCTCCCTCACACACTCCTCCCTCACACACTCCTCCCTCTCACACTCCTCCCTCACACACTACTCACTCTGATGCTCCTCCCTCACACTCCCTCTCTCAATCCTCCCTCACACACTCCTCCCTCTCACAATCCTCCCTCACACACTCCTCCCTCTCACACTCCTCCCTCACACTCCTCCCGCATACTCTTCCCTCACACACTCCTCCATCACACTCTCCTCCTGCTTACTCCTCCCTCACACACTCCTCACTCTCACAATTCTCCCTCACACACTACTCACTCTCACGCTCCTCCCTCACACACTCCTCCCTCACATACTCCTCCATCAATCTCTCCTCCCTCTCAAAATTCTCCCTCACAAACTCCTCCCTCTCTCACTCCACCCTCTCTCACTCTCCCCTCTCACACTCCTCCCTCAGATGCCCCTCACACAGTCCTTTCTCAAACACTCCTCCCTCACAGGGTCCTCCCTCATACACTCCTCCCTCACTCCTCCCTCACACACTCCACCATCACACTCCTCCCTCTCACTCTCCTCCCTCTCAGACTCCTGCCTCACACGCCTCCCTCACACACTCCTCCCTCACAAACTCCTCCCTCACACACTCCTCCCTCTCACACTCCTCCCTTACACACTCCTTCATCACTCACTCCTCCCCCTCACACTCATCCCTCTCACACTCCACCCTCTCACAATCCTCCCTCACACACTCTCCCCTCTCACACACCTGCCTCACACACTCCTCCCACTCGCACTCCTCCCTCACACACTCCTCCCTCTCAAACTTCTCCCTCTCACACTCCTCCCTCACACAGTCGTCCCTCTCACACTCCTCCTTCACTCACTCTTCCCCTTCACACACCTCCCTCTCACACTCCTCCCTCACACACTCCTCCCTCTCAAACTCCTCCCTCTCACACTCCTCCCTCACACAGTCGTCCCTCTCACACTTCTCCCTCTCACACTCCACCCTCAAACACTCCTCCCTCTCACACTCCTCCCTCACACACTCCTCCCTCACACACTCCTGCCTCACACACTCCTCCCTCACGCACTCCTCCCTCTCAAACTCCTCCCTCTCACACTCCTCCATCTCTCACTCCTACCTCACAGTCCTGCCTCTCACACTCCTCCCTCACATACTCCTCCCTCTCAAACTCCTCCCTCTCACACTCCTCCATCTCTCACTCCTCCCTCACACTCCTCCCTCACACACTCCTCCCTCACACTCCTCCCTCACACACTCCTCCCTCACACACTCCTCACTGACAAACTCCTCCCTCTCACACTCCTCCCTCAGACGCCCCTCACATAGTCCTTTCTCAAACACTCCTCCCTCACAGTGTCCTCCCTCACACACTCCTCCCTCACTCCTCCCTCACACACTCCACCATTACACTCCTCCCTCTCACACTCCTCCCTCTCAGACTCCTCCCTCACACGCCTCCCTCACACACTCCTCACTCTCACACTCCACCCTCACACAGTCCTCCCTCACACTCCAGCCTCTCACACTCTTCCCTCACATACTACTCACTCTCACACTCCTCCCTCTCACAATCCTCCCTCACAAACTCCTCCCTCACAAATTCCTCCTCAAACACTCCTCCCTCTCACAATCCTCCCTCTCACACTCCTCTCTCACACTCCTCCCTCAATCCTCCCTCACACTCCTCCCTCACACACTCCTCACTCTCACACTTCGCCCTCACACTCCTCCCTCTCACAATCCTCCCTCTCACACACTCCTCCTTTACTCCCTCTCACACTCCTCCCTTACACCCTCCTCCCTCTCACAATCTTGCCTCACACACTCCACCCTCACACCTCCCTCAAACACCCCTACCACACACACCCCTCACTCACACAAACCTCCCTCACTCACTCCTCCCGCTCACACTCATCCCTCTCACACTGCTCCCTCTCACCTTCCTCCCTCTCACACTCCCTCCTCACAATCCTCCCTCTCACATTCCTCCCTCTCACCCTCCTCCCTCACACTCCTCCCTCTCACACTCCCCCCTCACAATCCTCCCTCTCACATTCCTCCCTCTCACCCTCCTTCCTCACACACTCTCCCCTCTCACACTCCTGCCTCACACATCTGCCTCTAACTTTCCTCCCTCCCACACTCCTCCCACTCGCACTCCTCCCTCACACTCTTCCCTCTCACACTCCGCACTCACACATTACTCACTCTCACACTCCTCCCTCAATTCTCCCTCACACTCCTCGCTCACACACTCCTCCGTCTCACACTCCTCCCTCACACACTCCTCACTCGCACACTCCTCACTTGCACTCCTTCCTCAAACTCTCCTCCCTCACACTCCTCCCACACACTCTTCCCTCACACACTCCTCCATCACACTCTCCTCCAGCTTACTCCTCCCTCACCTTCCTCCTTCACACACTCCTCCCTCACTCACTCCGCCCCCTCACACACCTCCCTCTAAACTCCTCCCTCTCACCTTCCTCCCTCACACACTCGTCCCTCACACACTCCACCACCTCACACTCCTCCCTCACACACTCCTCTCTCACACTCCTCCCTCAATCCTCCCTCACACTGCTCCCTCACACAATCCTCCCTCACACTCTTCCCTCACACACTCCTCCCTCACACACTCCAGCCTCTCACACTCTTCCCTCACACACTACTCACTCTCACACTCCTGCCTCACACTCCTCCCTCACACTCCGCCCTCACACTCCTCCCTCTCACACTCCTCCCACTCGCACTCCTCCCTCACACTCCTCCCTCACACACTCCGCCCTCTCACACTCCACCCTCTCATACTTCTCCCTCTCACACTCCTCTCTCACACTCCACCCTCACATTCCTCCCTCTCAAACTCCTCTCTCACACTCCGCCATCTCACAAACCTTCCTCACAAACTACTCCCTCACACACTCCTCCCTCAAAAAATCCACCCTCTCACACTCCTCCCTCACACACTCCTTTCTTACTCCTCCCTCACACACTCCTTTCTTACTCCTCACTCTCACACTCCTCCCTCACACTCCTCCCTCTCACAATCCTCCCTCACAAACTCCTCCCTTATAAATTCCTCCTCAAACACTCCTCCCTCACACACTCCTCCCTCTCACACTCCTCCCTCACACACTCCTCCCTCACACACTCCTCCCTCACACACTCCTCACTCTCACACCCCTCCCTCACACACTCCTCCCTCATAAATTCCTCCTCAAACACTCCTCCCTCACACACTCCTCCCTCACACACTCCTCCCTCACACACTCCTCCTTTACTCCTCCCATGGACACTCCTCCCTCACACGTTCCCCACTCACTCAGTCCTCCCCTCACACTCCTCCCTTAAACCCTCCTCCCTCTCACAATCTTACCTCACACACTCCCCCCTCACACCTCCCTCAAACACTCCTAACACACACACCCCCCACTCATACAAACCTCCCTCACTCACTCCTCCCCCTCACATTCCTCCATCAAACACTCCTCCCTCACAGGTTCCTCCCTTACACAGTTCTCCCTCACACACTCCACCCTCACTCCTTCCTCACACACTCCTCCCTTACTCCTCCCTCTCACACTCCTCCCTCTCACACTCCTCCCTCACACACTCCTCCCTCTCACACTCCTCCCTCTCGTACTCCTCGCTACCACTCCTCACTCTCACACTCCTCCCTCAATTCTCCCTCACACACTCCTCCCTCACACACTCCTCCCTCTCACACTCCTCCCTCTCGCACTCCTCGCTACCACTCCTCACTCTCACACTCCTCCCTCAATTCTCCCTCACACACTCCTCCCTCACACACTCCACCCTCTCACACTCCTCCCTCAAACACTCCTCCCTCTCACACTCCTCCCTCACACTCCTCCCTCACACCCTTCCCTCACACACTCCTCCCTCCCTTACTCCTCCCCCTCACACTTCTCCCTCTCACAATCCTCCCTCACAAACTCCTCCCTCACAAATTCCTCCCTGACACACTCCTCAGTCTCACACTCCTCCCTCTCACACTCCTCCCTCACACAC
>NW_027600870.1:2500-7174 GCF_964194155.1 Cetorhinus maximus | reverse complement strand
CAGACTGATAGAGAGATAGAGACTGTGATAGAGAGAGAGCCAAAGAGAAAGAGGCAGAGAGTGATATAGACAGAGAGAGAGAGAAAGAGAGTGAGAGAGGCACAGAGAGGAGGCAGATAGACAGACGGACAGGGAGAAAAACAGACACAGAGAGAGACAGACAGAGATAGAGGCAAAGGGAAAGAGACAATGTGTGAGAAAGAGATAGAAAGAGAGAGATGGTGAGCGCAGAGAGAGAGAGAGAGAGGCAAACGAAGACAGAGAGACAAAGAGAGGGAGTGAGACAAAGAGAGACAGAGCGAAGAGAGAGATAAAGAAAGAGACAGAGAGACTTTCAGAGAGAGAGTGAGACGGGCAGAGAGGGGAGAGCCAGAGAGGGTGTTAGAAAGACAGAGAGAGACCGACTGAGAGAAAGATGGATAGAGAGAGAGAGAGAGAGAGAGAGAGAGAGAGAGAGAGAGAGAGAGAGAGAGAGAGAGAGAGAAGAGAGAGAGAGAGTCAGAAAGAAAAAAACAGAGAGATAGAGAGGAATAGAGAGATTGAAAAAGATGTAGAGAGACGAACAGAGAGAGAGACATAGCCGGACAGAGATAGAGAGAGAGAGAGAGAGAGAGAGAGAGAAAGAGAGAGAGAGAGAGAGAGACCGAGAGTGAGCGAGAGAGTGTCAGAGATTGAGACAGAGAGAGAGGGACAGAGAGAGAGATAATTATATAGAGACAAAGAGAGAGAGACAGAAACAGATAGTGAGAGATTGAGTGACTGGTGGAAAGAGGGAGAGAGACAGGGAGAGAGAGAGAGAGACAGAGAGAGATAGAAACAGAGGTAGGAAGTGATAGAGCTAGAGACAGAGTGAGAGATCAAATAGAGACATAGGTAGACAGATAAAGATCGACAGAGTGACAGAGAAAGAGGGAGGCAGAGAGGTAGAGGTAGAGAGAGAAGGAGGAAGAGAGATAGAAAGAGGCAGAGTGAGAAAAAGAGGAAGAGAGAGAGAGAGAGACATAGATAGAGCGAGACAGAGAGAGTGAGGCAAAGAGGGAGACAGAGAGGTAGAGCGATAGAGATAGAGTGACAGAGAAACAGGAACATATTCATAGTGACAGAGAGAGAGTGAGAGAGAAACAGAGAGAGCGAGAGAGTGAGAGAGATAAAGAGGGAGGGACAGAGAGAAACAGACGGAGAGAGAGATAATTAAAGATAGAGACAGAGAGACAGAGACAGAGAGAGAGAGCGAAAGGGAGAGAGAGAGCCAGCGAGAAAGCGAGAGAGAAACAGGGAGAGAGAAAGCGGAAATAGAGACAACAGGCAGAGAGAGAGACGGACAGAGATGGAGACAAGAGGGAGAGATACAGAGTCAGAGAAAGAGAGACAGAGAGCGGAGACAGAGACGGAGACAGAGAGAGACAGACAGAGAGAGACAGAGAAACAGAGAGAGAGACATTGTGAGAGAGATAGAGAGAGATACTGAGAAAGCGAGAGTCAGCCAGAGGGAGAAGGGCAGAAAGAGAGATAGAGCGTAAAGGAGAGAGACAGACAGGGGGGGTGACAGAGGGTGACAGAAAGATAGAGAGACAAAAAAGCAGAGAGAGAGAGAGAGAGACAGAGAGAGACAGAGAGTCAGAGAGGAACATAGAGACAAGGAGACCGAGAGAGAGAGGGAGAAACAGAGAGAGAGGGACACCGAGGAAGACATTGAGAGAGAGAGAGAGAGAGAGCGCGCGACAGAGAGAGAGTGAGTTGGAGAAAGGCAGGGAGTGAGAGAGAGAGGGATTCTCAATAAGAGACATAGAGAGAGAGAGAGAGACAGAGAGAGACAGAGAAAGAGAGACAGAGAGAGAGAGAGGCAGCGAGACTAAGAGAGAGAGACAGAGAGAGAGGGAGAGAGAGAGAGGCCAAGAGAGAAGACAGAGAGATTGAGAGAAATAGACAGAGACAGAAAGAGATAGAGGTAGAGAGAAACAGAGTGAGTGTGACAGAGAGAGAGAGACACAGAGAGAGAGAATTAGATGGAGACAACGAGAGGGACAGAGACACAGACAGAGAGAGAGAGAGAGATCAAAACAGATATTGAGAGAGTGAGAAAGTAGTGGAGAGAGAGAGAGAGAGAGACAGAGACAGAGAGACAGAGATAGAGAATCAGAGTTAGAAAGTGACAAAGATCGTGACAGAGAGAGAGATTTGCTAGAGACATAGACACACATATGAAGATACAGAGAGATATCGACAGAGTGACAGAGACAGAGGGACAGAGAGAGAGAGAGAGAGAGAGAGAGAGAGAGGGGGGGGGAGAGCGAGAAAGAGAGATTCATAGAGAGAGATAGAGAGAGACAGTGAAAGAGGTACATATATATAGAGACACAGAGAGAGGGATATAGAGAGAGAGAGGGACAGAGAGAAACAGAGGGGGAGAGAGTGATAATTAAAGATAGAGACAGAGGCAGAGAGAGAGACAGAGAGAAAGGACAGAAAGGGAGACAGTGAGAACGAGAGAAACAGGGAGAGAGAGAGATAAAGCAGAAATAGAGAGTCAGGCAGAGAGAGAGACGGACAGAGACAGAGGGAGACAAAGAGAGTAAGGGAGAGAGACACAGTGAGAGGGGGACAGAGCCGGAGATAGAGAGAGACAGAGAGAGAGAGAGAAACAGACAGGGAGATAGAGAGACAGAGCGAGACAAAGAAAGAGACAGAGAGACAAGTGGGAGAGAGAGTGACAGGCATGGAGAGAGAGATATGGTCAGTGAGAAACAGACAGAGAGATTGATAGATAGAGACTGTGATAGAGAGAGAGACAGAGAGAGGCAGAGTCAGAAAGATGGAGAGAGAGAGAGAGAGAGAGAGAGAGAGAGAGAGAGAGGCAGAGAGTGAGTGAGGCAGATTGAGGAAGGCTGAGAGAGAGTAACACAGAGAGAAACAGAGAGAATGAGAGGCAGACAGAGATAGAGACAGAGAGAAAGAGACAATGAGTGTGAGAAAGAGAAAGAGAGAGACAGTGAGCGACGGAGAGAGAGAGAGAGAGACAGTGAGAGAGAGAGGCAGAGAGGGAGCGAGAGAGACAGCGAGACTGTGAGAGAAAGAGACAGAGAGAGATAGAGAGAGACAGGCAGAGAGAGGGGCAGAGAGCGAAAACAGAGAGATAGAGAGATATAAAAAGAGAGAGATAGATAGAGAGAGACGAATAGAGAGAGAGACAGAGCCAGAAAGGGATAGAGAAAGAGAGAGACAGAGAGCGCGAGAACGAGAGTGAGCGAGAGAGAGGGTCAGAGAGCTAGACATGGAGAGAGGGATAGAGAGAGATAGAATTATATAGAGACAAAGAGAGAGACAGAAAGGCAGACAGAGAGAGAGAGACAGAAACAGATAGTGAGACATTGAGAGAGTGTTGGAGAGAGAGAGAGGTAGAGAGAGAGAGACGGAGAGATAGAAACAGAGGTAGAGACTGACAGAGATTGAGACAGAGTGAGAGATCAAGTAGAGACATAGATAGACAGATAAAGATACAGAGAGTGATCGATAGAGTGACAGATATTGAGGGAGGCAGAGAGGGAGAGTCAGAGAGGTATGGAGGAAGAGAGAGAGAGAGAGAGAGAGAGAGACTGGCAGAGAGGGAGAGAGAGAGCCCTAGACAGAGATAGAGAGAGAGTGAGAGCGACAGAGAGAAAGAGAGAGAGAGAGAGAAATAGATAGAGAGAGAGATAGAGAGACATAGAGAGAAACCAAGGCAGAGAGAGAGAGAAAAGTGAGAAAGAGAGAGACAGAGAGAGACAGAGACAAAGGCAGAGAGAGAGAGACAGAGAGAGACAGACAGAGATAGAGGCAGAGAGAGAGACAGAGATAAAGCGTGAGGGAGACCGAGAGAGAGAAATAGAGAGAGACACAGAGAGAAAGATAGAGAGAGAGTCAGAGAATAAGATACAGACAGAGAGAGAGAGATAGTGAGGCAGAGAGAGGTGCAGAGAGGGAAGACAGGCAGAGAGAGATGAATAAACAGACAGAGAGAGGCAGAGAGACGGAGAGAGAGAGACACGAGTAGAGAGAGAGACAGAGAGAGAGACAGCGATAGAGGTAGAGAGAGAGAGAGAGAGCGAGAAAGAGATAGAGGGACAGAGAATTAGATAGAAACAGAGAGAGACAGAGAGACAGAGTGAGAGACAAAGAAACAGATAGAGGTGCAGAGAGAGAGAGACAGAGAGAGAGAGAGCGAGATTCAGATGTAGAGAGTGAGAGAGAAAGAGACACAGAGAGAGAGACATATATAGACATAGAGAGACAGAGAGTGATCGACATAGTGGTAGAGACAGAAGGAGGCAGATATGGAGAGAGGAAGAGAGAGAAAGAGGCAGAGTGAGAGAAAGAGGCAGAAATAGAGACAGAGAGAGAGAGGGAGAGAGAGAGAGCGAGATAGAGAGGGGCAGATTGAGTGAGACAAAGAGAGAGACAGAGAGAGAGTGGGAGAGAGTGAGAATAAGAGACAGAGAGAGAGATACAGTGACAGATAGAGAGAGACATAGAGAAGGAGAGAGACAGAGAGAGACAGATGGCGAGAAGATAGATAATTAAAGAGAAAGGCAGAGAGACAGAGAGTAAGACAGAGAGAGAGAAAGAGACAAATTGAGAGACAGAGAGAGAGAGAGGGCAGGAGAGACTCACTGAGAGACAGGTAGACAGAGAGAGACG
>NW_027600868.1:0-7262 GCF_964194155.1 Cetorhinus maximus | reverse complement strand
GTCCCAGGATAATAGAGAGAGAGAGAGAGATACTGATCCCAGGGAGCACGGAGACTGTCCCAGGATAATAGAGAGAGAGAGATACTGATCCCAGGGAGCACGGAGACTGTCCCGGGATAATAGAGAGAGAGAGATACTGATCCCAGGGAGCACGGAGACTGTCCCGGGATAATAGAGAAAGAGGGATAGATACTGATCCCTGGGAGCACGGAGACTGTCCCGGGATAATAGAGAGAGAGAAATACTGATCCCAGGGAGCACGGAGACTGTCCCGGGATAATAGAGAGAGAGAGATACTGATCCCAGGGAGCACGGAGACTGTCCCTGGATAATAGAGAGAGAGAGATACTGATCCCAGGGAGCACGGAGACTGTCCCGGGATAATACAGAGAGAGAGAGAGATACAGATCCCAGGGAGCACGGAGACTGACCCGGGATAATAGAGAGAGAGAGTGATACTGATCCCAGGGAGCACGGAGACTGTCCCGGGATAATAGAGAGAGAGAGAGATACTGATCCCAGGGAGCACGGAGACTGTCCCAGGATAATAGAGAGAGAGAGGTACTGATCCCAGGGAGCACGGAGACTGTCCCGGGATAATAGAGAGAGAGAGATACTGATCCCAGGGAGCACGGAGACTGTCCCGGGATAATAGAGAGAGAGAGATACTGATCCCAGGGAGCACGGAGACTGTCCCGGGATAATAGAGAGAGAGAGAGATACTGATCCCAGGGAGCACGGAGACAGACCCGGGATAATAGAGAGAGAGAGAGTGATACTGATCCCAGGGAGCACGGAGACTGTCCCGGGATAATAGAGAGAGAGAGATACTGATCCCAGGGAGCACGGAGACTGTCCCGGGATAATAGAGAGAGAGAGAGAGATACTGATCCCAGGGAGCATGGAGACTGTCCCGGGATAATAGAGAGAGAGAGAGATACTGATCCCAGGGAGCACGGAGACTGTCCCGGGATAATAGAGAGAGATACTGATCCCAGGGAGCACGGAGACTGTCCCGGGATAATAGAGAGAGAGAGAGATACTGATCCCAGGGAGCACGGAGACTGTCCCGGGATTATAGAGAGAGAGAGATACTGATCCCAGGGAGCACGGAGACTGTCCCGGGATAATAGAGAGAGAGAAATACTGATCCCAGGGAGCACGGAGACTGTCCCGGGATAATAGAGTGAGAGAGATACTGATCCCAGGGAGCACGGAGACTGTCCCGGGATAATAGAGAGAGAGAGAGAGATACTGATCCCAGGGAGCACGGAGACTGTCCCGGGATAATAGAGAGAGAGAGAGAGATACTGATCCCAGGGAGCACGGAGACTGTCCCGGGATAATAGAGAGAGAGAGAGAGATACTGATCCCAGGGAGCACGGAGACTGTCCCGGGATAATAGAGGGAGAGAGAGATACTGATCCCAGGGAGCACGGAGACTTTCCAGGGATAATAGAGAGAGAGAGAGATACTGATCCCAGGGAGCACGGAGACTGTCCGGGATAATAGAGAGAGAGAGAGATACTGATCCCAGGGAGCACGGAGATTATCCCGGGATAATAGAGAGAGAGAGAGAGATACTGATCCCAGGGAGCACGGAGACTGTCCCGGGATAATAGAGAGAGAGAGAGATACTGATCCCAGGGAGCACGGAGACTGTCCCGGGATAATAGAGAGAGAGAAATACTGATCCCAGGGAGCACGGAGACTGTCCCGGGAGAATAGAGAGAGAGAGAGAGATACTGATCCCAGGGAGCACGGAGATTGTGCCGGGATAATAGAGAGAGAAAGAGAGATACTGATCCCAGGGAACACGGAGACTGTCCCGGGATAATAGAGAGAGAGAGAGAGATACTGATCCCAGGGAGCACGGAGACTGTCCCGGGATAAGAGAGAGTGAGAGAGAGATACTGATCCCAGGGAGCACGGAGACTGTCCCGGGATAATAGAGAGAGAGAGAGATACTGATCCCAGGGAGCACGGAGACTGTCCCGGGATAATAGAGAGTGAGAGAGAGATACTGATCCCAGGGAGCACGGAGACTGTCCCGGGATAATAGAGAGAGAGAGATACTGATCCCAGGGAGCACGGAGACTGTCCCGGGATAATAGACAGAGAGAGATACTGATCCCAGGGAGCACGGAGACTGTCCCGGGATAATAGAGAGAGAGAGATACTGATCCCAGGGAGCACGGAGTCTGTCCCGGGATAATAGAGAGAGAGAGAGAGAGATACTGATCCCAGGGAGCACGGAGACTGTCCCGGGATAATAGATAGAGAGAGATACTGATCCCAGGGAGCACGGAGACTGTCCCGGGATAATAGAGAGAGAGAGATACTGATCCCAGGGAGCACGGTGACTGTCCCGGGATAATAGAGAGAGAGAGATACTGATCCCAGGGAGCACTGAGACTGTCCCGGGATAATAGAGAGAGAGAGATACTGATCCCAGGGAGCACGGAGACTGTCCCGGGATAACAGAGAGAGAGAGATACTGATCCCAGGGAGCACGGAGCCTGTCCCGGGCTAATAGAGAGAGAGAGAGAGATACTGATCCCAGGGAGCACGGAGACTGTCCCGGGATAATAGAGAGAGAGAGAGAGATACTGATCCCAGGGAGCACGGAGACTGTCCCGGGATAATAGAGAGAGAGAGATACTGATCCCAGGGAGCACGGAGACTGTCCCGGGATAATAGAGAGAGAGAGAGATACTGATCCCAGGGAGTATGCAGACTGTCCCGGGATAATAGAGAGAGAGAGATACTGATCCCAGGGAGCACGGAGACTGTCCCGGGATAATAGAGAGAGAGAGAGAGATACTGATCCCAGGGAGTATGGAGACTGTCCCGGGATAATAGAGAGAGAGAGAGAGATACTGATCCCAGGGAGCACGGAGACTGTCCCGGGATAATACAGAGAGAGAGATACTGATCCCAAAGAGGACGGAGACTGTCCCGGGATAATAGAGAGAGAGAGATACTGATCCCAGGGAGCACGGAGACTGTCCCGGGATAATAGAGCGAGAGAGATACTGATCCCAGGGAGCACGGAGACTGTCCCGGGATAATAGAGAGAGAGAGATACTGAACCCAGGGAGCACGGAGACTGTCCCGGGATAATACAGAGAGAGAGATACTGATCCCAGGGAGCACGGAGACTGTCCCGGGATAATAGAGAGAGAGAGATACTGATCCCAGGGAGCACGGAGACTGTCCCGGGATAATAGAGAAAGAGGGAGAGATACTGATCCCTGGGAGCACGGAGACTGTCCCGGGATAATAGAGAGAGAGAAATACTGATCCCAGGGAGCACGGAGACTGTCCCGGGATAATAGAGAGAGAGAGATACTGATCCCAGGGAGCACGGAGACTGTCCCGGGATAATAGAGAGAGAGAGATACTGATCCCAGGGAGCACGGAGACTGTCCCGGGATAATAGAGAGAGAGAGAGATACTGATCCCAGGGAGCACGGAGACTGTCCCAGGATAATAGAGAGAGAGAGGTACTGATCCCAGGGAGCACGGAGACTGTCCCGGGATAATAGAGAGAGAGAGATACTGATCCCAGGGAGCACGGAGACTGTCCCGGGATAATAGAGAGAGAGTGATACTGATCCCAGGGAGCACGGAGACTGTCCCGGGATAATAGAGAGAGAGAGAGAGAGATACTGATCCCAGGGAGCACGGAGACTGATCCGGGATAATAGAGAGAGAGAGAGATACTGATCCCAGGGAGCACGGAGACTGTCCCGGGATAATAGAGAGAGAGAGAGAGAGATACTGATCCCAGGGAGCACGGAGACTGTCCCGGGATAATAGAGAGAGAGAGATACTGATTCCAGGGAGCACGGAGACTGTCCCGGGATAATAGAGAGAGAGAGATACTGATCCCAGGGAGCACGGAGACTGTCCCGGGATAATAGAGAGAGAGAGAGAGAGATACTGATCCCAGGGAGCACGGAGCCTGTCCCGGGATAATAGAGAGAGAGAGATACTGATCCCAGGGAGCACGGGGACTGTCCCGGGATAATAGAGAGAGAGAGATACTGATCCCAGGGAGCACGGAGACTGTCCCGGGATAATAGAGAGAGAGAGATACTGATCCCAGGGAGCACGGAGACTGACCTGGGAAAATAGAGAGAGAGATACTGATCCCAGGGAGCACGGAGACTGTCCCGGGATAATAGAGAGAGAGAGAGAGAGATACTGATCCCAGGGAGCACGGAGACTGTCCCGGGATAATAGAGAGAGAGATACTGATCCCAGGGAGCACGGAGACTGTCCCAGGATACTAGAGAGAGAGAGATACTGATCCCAGGGAGCACGGAGACTGTCCCGGGATAATAGAGAGAGAGAGAGATACTGATCCCAGGGAGCACGGAGACTGTCCCGGGATAATAGAGAGAGAGAGAGAGATACTGATCCCAGGGAGCACGGAGACTGTCCCGGGATAATAGAGAGAGAGAGAGAGATACAGATCCCAGGGAGCACGGAGACTGACCTGGGAAAATAGAGAGAGAGATACTGATCCCAGGGAGCACGGAGACTGTCCCGGGATAATAGAGAGAGAGAGAGAGAGATACTGATCCCAGGGAGCACGGAGACTGATCCGGGATAATAGAGAGAGAGAGAGAGATACTGATCCCAGGGAGCACGGAGACTGTCCCGGGATAATAGAGAGAGAGATACTGATCCCAGGGAGCACGGAGACTGTCCCAGGATAATAGAGAAAGAGGGAGAGATACTGATCCCTGGGAGAACGGAGACTGTCCCAGGATAATAGAGAGAGAGAGATACTGATCCCAGGGAGCACGGAGACTGTCCCGGGATAATAGAGAGAGAGAGATACTGATCCCAGGGAGCACGGAGACTGTCCCAGGATAATAGAGAGAGAGAGAGAGATACTGATCCCAGGGAGCACGGAGACTGTCCCAGGATAATAGAGAGAGAGAGATACTGATCCCAGGGAGCACGGAGACTGTCCCGGGATAATAGAGAGAGAGAGATACTGATCCCAGGGAGCACGGAGACTGTCCCGGGATAATAGAGAAAGAGGGATAGATACTGATCCCTGGGAGCACGGAGACTGTCCCGGGATAATAGAGAGAGAGAAATACTGATCCCAGGGAGCACGGAGACTGTCCCGGGATAATAGAGAGAGAGAGATACTGATCCCAGGGAGCACGGAGACTGTCCCTGGATAATAGAGAGAGAGAGATACTGATCCCAGGGAGCACGGAGACTGTCCCGGGATAATACAGAGAGAGAGAGAGATACAGATCCCAGGGAGCACGGAGACTGACCCGGGATAATAGAGAGAGAGAGTGATACTGATCCCAGGGAGCACGGAGACTGTCCCGGGATAATAGAGAGAGAGAGAGATACTGATCCCAGGGAGCACGGAGACTGTCCCAGGATAATAGAGAGAGAGAGGTACTGATCCCAGGGAGCACGGAGACTGTCCCGGGATAATAGAGAGAGAGAGATACTGATCCCAGGGAGCACGGAGACTGTCCCGGGATAATAGAGAGAGAGAAATACTGATCCCAGGGAGCACGGAGACTGTCCCGGGATAATAGAGTGAGAGAGATACTGATCCCAGGGAGCACGGAGACTGTCCCGGGATAATAGAGAGAGAGAGAGAGATACTGATCCCAGGGAGCACGGAGACTGTCCCGGGATAATAGAGAGAGAGAGAGAGATACTGATCCCAGGGAGCACGGAGACTGTCCCGGGATAATAGAGAGAGAGAGAGAGATACTGATCCCAGGGAGCACGGAGACTGTCCCGGGATAATAGAGGGAGAGAGAGATACTGATCCCAGGGAGCACGGAGACTTTCCAGGGATAATAGAGAGAGAGAGAGATACTGATCCCAGGGAGCACGGAGACTGTCCGGGATAATAGAGAGAGAGAGAGATACTGATCCCAGGGAGCACGGAGATTATCCCGGGATAATAGAGAGAGAGAGAGAGATACTGATCCCAGGGAGCACGGAGACTGTCCCGGGATAATAGAGAGAGAGAGAGATACTGATCCCAGGGAGCACGGAGACTGTCCCGGGATAATAGAGAGAGAGAAATACTGATCCCAGGGAGCACGGAGACTGTCCCGGGAGAATAGAGAGAGAGAGAGAGATACTGATCCCAGGGAGCACGGAGATTGTGCCGGGATAATAGAGAGAGAAAGAGAGATACTGATCCCAGGGAACACGGAGACTGTCCCGGGATAATAGAGAGAGAGAGAGAGATACTGATCCCAGGGAGCACGGAGACTGTCCCGGGATAAGAGAGAGTGAGAGAGAGATACTGATCCCAGGGAGCACGGAGACTGTCCCGGGATAATAGAGAGAGAGAGAGATACTGATCCCAGGGAGCACGGAGACTGTCCCGGGATAATAGAGAGTGAGAGAGAGATACTGATCCCAGGGAGCACGGAGACTGTCCCGGGATAATAGAGAGAGAGAGATACTGATCCCAGGGAGCACGGAGACTGTCCCGGGATAATAGACAGAGAGAGATACTGATCCCAGGGAGCACGGAGACTGTCCCGGGATAATAGAGAGAGAGAGATACTGATCCCAGGGAGCACGGAGTCTGTCCCGGGATAATAGAGAGAGAGAGAGAGAGATACTGATCCCAGGGAGCACGGAGACTGTCCCGGGATAATAGATAGAGAGAGATACTGATCCCAGGGAGCACGGAGACTGTCCCGGGATAATAGAGAGAGAGAGATACTGATCCCAGGGAGCACGGTGACTGTCCCGGGATAATAGAGAGAGAGAGATACTGATCCCAGGGAGCACTGAGACTGTCCCGGGATAATAGAGAGAGAGAGATACTGATCCCAGGGAGCACGGAGACTGTCCCGGGATAACAGAGAGAGAGAGATACTGATCCCAGGGAGCACGGAGCCTGTCCCGGGCTAATAGAGAGAGAGAGAGAGATACTGATCCCAGGGAGCACGGAGACTGTCCCGGGATAATAGAGAGAGAGAGAGAGATACTGATCCCAGGGAGCACGGAGACTGTCCCGGGATAATAGAGAGAGAGAGATACTGATCCCAGGGAGCACGGAGACTGTCCCGGGATAATAGAGAGAGAGAGAGATACTGATCCCAGGGAGTATGCAGACTGTCCCGGGATAATAGAGAGAGAGAGATACTGATCCCAGGGAGCACGGAGACTGTCCCGGGATAATAGAGAGAGAGAGAGAGATACTGATCCCAGGGGAGTATGGAGACTGTCCCGGGATAATAGAG
>NW_027600867.1:0-7379 GCF_964194155.1 Cetorhinus maximus | reverse complement strand
GAGAGTTAGATCAACGGGGAGGTTAAAGGGACAGAGAGTGAGATCACGGGGTGGTTAAAGGGACAGGGAGTGAGATCACGGGAAAGTTAAGGGGACAGAGAGTGAGATCAGGCAGAGGTTAATGGGCCAGAGAGTGAGATCACGGGGAGGTTAAAGGGATAGAGAGCTAGATCAGGGAGGTTAAAGGGACAGAGAGTGAGATCACGGGGAGGTTTAAAGGGACAGAGAGTGAGATCACGGAGAGTTTAAAGGGACAGAGAGTGAGATCAAAGGGAGGTTAAAGGGACAGAGAAGGAGATCACGGGGAGGTTAAAGGGACAGAGAGTTAGATCATCGGGGACAATTAAAGGGACAGAGCGGAGATCAGGGCGTTAGTTAAAGGGACAGAAAGTGAGATCAGGAGGACAGTTAAAGGGTCAGAGAGTGAGATCAGTGGGACAGTTAAAGGAACAGAGAGTTAGATCAGGGGGACATTTAAAGGAACAGAGAGTGAGATCAGGGGGACATTTAAAGGAACAGAGAGTGAGATCAGGGGGCAGTTCAAGGGTCAGAGAGTGAGATCAGGGGGACTTTCAAGGGCAGAGAATGAGATCACGCGGATAGTTTAAGGGACAGAGAGTGAGATCAGGGGGAGAGTAATGGGACAGAGAGTGAGATGACGGGGAGGTTAAAGGGACAGAGAGTGAGATCACTGGGAGGTTAAAGGGACAGAGAGTGAGATCACGGGAGGTTAAAGGGACTGAGAATGGGATCAGGGACAGTTCAAGGGACAGAGAGTGAAATCAGAGACAGTTAAAGGGACAGAGAGTGAGATCAGGGGGGCAGTTAAAGGACAGAGAGTGAGATCAGAGGACAGTTAATGGGACAGAAAGTGAGATCAGGGGACCGTTAAATGGAAAGAGAGTGAGATCATGGACAGTTAAAGGGACAGAGATTGAGATCAGGGTGAGTTTAAAGGGACATAGAGTGATATCACGGGGAAGTTAAAGTGACAGAGATGAGACCACGGGGAGGTTAAAGGGACAGAGAGTGAAATTACGGAGAGGTTAATGGGACAGAGAGTGAGATCACGGGGAGGTTGTAGGGGCAGAGAGTGAGATCACGGGGTGGTTAAAGGGACAGAGTGAGATCACGGGGACGTTAAAGGGGCAGAGAGTGAGATCACGGTGAGGTTAAAGGGACAGAGAGTGAGATCATGGGGAGGTTAAAGGGACAGAGAGTGAGATCACGGGTATGTTAAAGGGACAGAGAGTGAGATCTCGTGGAGGTTAAAGGGGCAGAGAGTGAGATCACGGGGATGTTGAAGGGACAGAGAGTGAGATCACAGGGAAGTTAAAGTGACAGAGATGAGATTACGGTGAGGTTAAAGGGACAGAATGAGATCACGGGGAGGTTAAAGGGACAGAGAGTAAGATCATGGGTAGGTTAAATGGACATTTAGTGCGATCAGGGGAGGTTAAAGGGACAGAGAGTGAGATCACGGGTAGGTTGAAGGGACAGAGAGAGATTACGGGGAGGTTAAAGCGACAGAGAGTGAGATCACGGGGAGGTTAATGGGACAGAGAGTGATATCACGTGGACATTAAAGGGACAGAGAGTGATATGACGGGGAAGTTAAAGGGACAGAGAGTGAGATGACGGGGAGGTTAATGGGACAGAGAGTGAGATCACATGGACATTAAAGGGACAGAGAGGGATATCACGGGGAAGTTAAAGGGACAGAGAGTGAGATCACGGGGAGGTTAAAGGGACAGAGATTGAGATCACGGGGAGTTAAAAGGGATAGGGAGTGAGAACACGGGGAGGTTAAAGGGACCGAGAGTGAGATCACGGGGAGTCGAAAGGGACAGAGAATGAGATCACGGGGAGTTTCAATGGACAGAGATTGAGATCACGGGAAGATTAAATGGACAGATTGAGATCACTGGGACATTAAAGGGACAGAGAGTGAGATCACGGGGAGGTTAAAGGGACAGAGAGTTAGATCACGGGGAGGTTAAAGGGACAGAGAGTGAGATCACGGGGTGGTTAAAGGGACAGGGAGTGAGATCACGGGAAAGTTAAGGGGACAGAGAGTGAGATCAGGCAGAGGTTAATGGGCCAGAGAGTGAGATCACGGGGAGGTTAAAGGGATAGAGAGCTAGATCAGGGAGGTTAAAGGGACAGAGAGTGAGATCACGGGGAGGTTTAAAGGGACAGAGAGTGAGATCACGGAGAGTTTAAAGGGACAGAGAGTGAGATCAAAGGGAGGTTAAAGGGACAGAGAAGGAGATCACGGGGAGGTTAAAGGGACAGAGAGTTAGATCATCGGGGACAATTAAAGGGACAGAGCGTGAGATCAGGGCGTTAGTTAAAGGGACAGAAAGTGAGATCAGGAGGACAGTTAAAGGGTCAGAGAGTGAGATCAGTGGGACAGTTAAAGGAACAGAGAGTTAGATCAGGGGGACATTTAAAGGAACAGAGAGTGAGATCAGGGGGACATTTAAAGGAACAGAGAGTGAGATCAGGGGGCAGTTCAAGGGTCAGAGAGTGAGATCAGGGGGACTTTTCAAGGGGCAGAGAATGAGATCACGCGGATAGTTTAAGGGACAGAGAGTGAGATCAGGGGGAGAGTAATGGGACAGAGAGTGAGATGACGGGGAGGTTAAAGGGACAGAGAGTGAGATCACTGGGAGGTTAAAGGGACAGAGAGTGAGATCACGGGGAGGTTAAAGGGACTGAGAATGGGATCAGGGACAGTTCAAGGGACAGAGAGTGAAATCAGAGACAGTTAAAGGGACAGAGAGTGAGATCAGGGGGGCAGTTAAAGGGACAGAGAGTGAGATCAGAGGACAGTTAATGGGACAGAAAGTGAGATCAGGGGGACCGTTAAATGGAAAGAGAGTGAGATCATGGACAGTTAAAGGGACAGAGATTGAGATCAGGGTGAGTTTAAAGGGACATAGAGTGATATCACGGGGAAGTTAAAGTGACAGAGATGAGACCACGGGGAGGTTAAAGGGACAGAGAGTGAAATTACGGAGAGGTTAATGGGACAGAGAGTGAGATCACGGGGAGGTTGTAGGGGCAGAGAGTGAGATCACGGGGTGGTTAAAGGGACAGAGTGAGATCACGGGGACGTTAAAGGGGCAGAGAGTGAGATCACGGTGAGGTTAAAGGGACAGAGAGTGAGATCATGGGGAGGTTAAAGGGACAGAGAGTGAGATCACGGGTATGTTAAAGGGACAGAGAGTGAGATCTCGTGGAGGTTAAAGGGGCAGAGAGTGAGATCACGGGGATGTTGAAGGGACAGAGAGTGAGATCACAGGGAAGTTAAAGTGACAGAGATGAGATTACGGTGAGGTTAAAGGGACAGAGAGTGAGATCACGGGGAGGTTATTGGGGCAGAGAGTGAGATCACGGGGTGGTTAAAGGGACAGAGTGAGATCACGGGGACGTTAAAGGGACAGAGAGTGAGATCACGGGGAGGTCAAAGGGACAGAGAGTGAGATCACGGGGACGTTAAAGGGACAGAGAGTGAGATCACGGCGTGGTTAAACAGACTGAGAGCGGATTTACGGGGACGTTAAAGGGCCAGAGAGTGAGATCACGGTGATGTTCAAGGGACAGTGAGTGAGATCAGGGGGACAGTTACAGGGACAGAGAGTGAGATCAGGGGGACAGTGAGAGGGACAGAGAGTGAGATCAGGGGGACAGTTACAGGGACAGAGAGTGAGATCAGGGGGATTTTAAAGGGACAGAAATTGAGATCATGGGTAGGTTAAAGGGACAGAGAGTGAGATCACGGGGATGTTAAAGGGACAGAGAGTGAGATCTCGGGTCGTTAAAGGGACAGAGAGTCAGATCACGGGGAGGTTAAAGGGACAGAGAGTGAGATCACGGGGACGTTAAAGGGACAGAGTGTTAGAGTACGGGGAGGTTAAAGGGACAGAGAATGAGATCACGGGGAGGTTAAAGGGACAGAGAGTGAGATCACGGGGATGTTGAAGGGACAGAGTGTGAGATCACGGGGATGTTGAAGGGACAGAGTGAGATCACAGGGAGGTTAAAGGGACAGAGAGTGAGATCACGGGGAGGTTAAAGGGACAGAGAGTGAGTTCATGGGGAGGTTAAAGGGACTGAGAGTGAGATCACGGACAGGTTAAAGGGACAGAGAGTGAGATCACGGGGAGGTTAAAGGGACAGAGAGTGAGATCATGGGGACATTAAAGGGACTGACTGATAGTGAGATCACGGGGAGTTTAAAGGGACTGAGAGCGAGATCCCGGTGAGGTTAAAGAGACTGAGAGTGAGATCACGGGAGTTTAAAGGGACAGAGAGTGAGATCACGGGGAGGTTAAAGGGACTGAGAGTGAGATCACGGTGAGCTTAAAGGGACAGAGAGTGAGATCTCGGGGAGGTTAAAGGGACTGAGAGTGAGATCACGGTGAGGTTAAAGGGACTGAGAGTGAGATCTCGGGGAGTTTGAAGGGTCTAATGCGAAATGAATGCAGCAAAAATGGGAAACGATTTTTCACCGACTTGGACACCAGCAAAACTCCGAGCGAGCGGCCATTGAAAAAGATGGAGGGTTGTTTTAGCCCCAGGAGCGGACACCTAATGAAACATTGCAAAGGCAGATTTAAACAGGCTCCCAGGCAACTATCGCCGTTCAATGAAGTCTACAGCGTAGGAGAGCCAGAAACAACCAATCCTGACATTCATTCCTTATTCAACACCAAAGCTGGAGAGACAGAGGCAATTCTTGTCCCTGCGCCAGTGACCGGTAAACCCCTGAGGAACGGAAGTGGACACGGGTGTGTTTTCAGGGAACGCGCTTTCCGCTATTTAAATAAAGGTGATCGACGGTTACATCTGGAACAAACATCTGGCCAGTCGGAAAGGTTCCCAGGCGAAGGAGTCCAGGATAAAGGTATCAGCAGAGAAAACTGTTCATTATCGACACCGATCGACACAACTCACAGTGATGGGGGCAGGAGATGAAGGACCAAGCCTTTCGACAGAGTAAGATAGTCAGGAGCTTTTTCCCAGGGTGGGAGAGTCAATGACTAGGGGGACATAGATTTAAGGTGAGAGGAGGAAACTATAGAGGATGATGTGCGGGGGTAAGTTTTTTACACAGAGGGAATTCGCTGCCAGAGGAGGTGGTGGAAGCAGCTACGATAGTGGGGTTTAAGAGGCAGCTTGAGCAATCCATGAATAGGATGGGAATAGAGGGGATACCGACCCCGGGAAGTGCGAAATGTTTTAGTTTGACGGGCAATGTGATGGGCGCAGGCTTGGAGGGCCGAAGGGCCTGTTCCTGTGCTGTACTTTTCCTTTGCTATTTGATCTCGGGGTTGGTTGGTTGAAAGGGGTGAAATTCAACTGGTCCGAAACTCTCCAGTTGTGACTCTCTGTGACTGTCAGAGCTGCTAAAGAAATGTGAGCCTGTCTCCAAGGACAGGGAACTGGGGGGAACAATCCAAAGCCTCCAGGCCCAGATTCACGTGGACCCAGGAGCAACCCCCTCGCTACCTGAAGCCAAGACCGGCGCCGAGCTCCCTGAGAGAGAAGGTTGATGCTGAGCTGAGCCAGCCAGAGAGGCTGTGGGGGGTGGGGGTCAGAAAAGCCGTTCAGTTCTCAAGAGTGGGCAGCACAACCTAGTCCCTGTCCTTAAACCAGACCAGCCCTGTGTTGGGGGGAGACTGTAAACTAACGGTCAACAGAGCAACCAAACTGCACAGGTCCCCTATTCCCCAAGATTGACCACCTCTACACCAAACTAGCAGGAAGGACAACATCTACAAAGCCCCACATGAGTCACACGTATCAGATAGGTGGAGGGACAGGTAGTATTGAGGAGGCGGGGAGGCTGCAGAAGGATTTGGACAGGTTAGGAGAATGGGCAAAGAAGTGGCAGATGGAATACAACGTGGGCAAGTGTGAGGTCCATGCACTTTGGGAGGAAGAATAGAGGCACAGACTATTTTCTAAATGGGGAGAGAATTCAGAAATCTGGAGTGCAAAGGGACTTGGGAGTCCTAGTCCAGGATTCTCTTAAGGTTAATTTGCAGGTTGAGTCGATAGTTAGGAAGGAAAATGCAATGTTGGCATTTATTTGGAGAGGACTAGAATATAAAAGCAGGGATGTGCTGCTGAGGCTTTATACGGCTCTGGTCAGACCACAATGAGAATATTGTGAGCAATTTTGGGCCCCGTATCTCAGGAAGGATGTGCTGTCCCTGGAGAGGGTCCAGAGGAGGTTCACGAGAACGATCCCAGGAACGAAAGGCTGAACATATGAGGAACGTTTGAGGACTCTGGGTCTATGCTCGATGGAGTTTAGAAGGATGAGGGGGGATCTGATTGAAACTTACAGAATACTGAAAGGCCTGGATAGAGTGGACATGGGGGAAGATGTTTCCATTAGTAGGAGAGACTAGGACCCGAGGGCACAGCCTCAGAGTAAAGGGAAGACCTTTTAGAACAGAGGTGAGGAGAAACTTCTTTAGCCAGAGAGAGTGGTGAATCTATGGAATTCATTGTCACAGAAGGCTGTGGAGGGACAGGTCATTGAGTGTATTTAAGACCGAGATAGATAGGTTCTTGATTGGTAAGGGGATCAAAGGTTACGGGAAGAAGGCGGGAGAATGGAGTTGAGAAACTTATCAGCCATGATTGAATGGCAGGAGCAGACTGGATGGGCCGAATGGCCTCATTTCTGCCCCTGTGTCTTATGGTCTAATCCTTGTGTTGTTGTGTTAGGGAGTGCGGCGCGCGTGGAGGGCGAGATTCCTCTGGAGTTCCCAGCCCAGCAACCCTCCCTCCCTCCCTCCCTCCGGCCAGGCTGGATGACCCCGCTGGCCGTCTCTCTCCCCTCCCCCCCACAAATACCCCCCCTCCCCCCAACTCTCTCTCTCTCCTGCCACCCATGGGATCTCGCACAGCGGCCACGTGGTTGGGGTTGGTTGGCGCGCCGGACGGTGATGTAGGTGAGTGACGGTGATGGGGGTGAGTGTCGGTGATGTAGGTGAGTGACGGTGATGGGGGTGAGTGACGGTGATGGGGGTGAGTGACGGTGATGTGGCTGAGTGACGGTGATGTGGGTGAGTGACGGTGATGGGGGTGAGTGACGGTCATGGGGGTGAGTGACGGTGATGGGGGTGAGTGACGGTGATGGGGGTGAGTGACGGTGATGCGGGTGAGTGACGGTGATGGAGGTGAGTGACGGTGATGGGGGTGAGTGACGGTGATGCCGGGTGAGTGACGGTGATGCGGGTGAGTGACGGTGATGGGGGTGAGTGACGGTGATGGGGGTGAGTGACGGTGATGGGGGTGAGTGACGGTGATGGGGGTGAGTGACGGTGATGGGGGTGAGTGACGGTGATGGGGGTGAG
>NW_027600866.1:0-7620 GCF_964194155.1 Cetorhinus maximus | reverse complement strand
CCTCCTCTCTCTCACACTCTCTCATTCTCTCTCTCTCACTCTCTCTCCTCACACTCTCTCATTCTCTCTCTCTCACACTCTCTCATTCTCTCTCCTCACACTCTCTCATTTTCTCTCTCTCTCTCAGGCTTCTCTCCCTCTCACACTCTCTCATTCTCTCTCTCTCACACTCTCTCATTCTCTCTCTCTCACACTCTCTCATTCTCTCTCTCTCACACTCTCTCATTCTCTCTCTCTCACACTCTCTCATTCTCTCTCTCTCACACTCTCTCATTCTCTCTCACACTCTCTCATTCTCTCCCTCACACTCTCTCATTCTCTCCACACTCTCACACTCTCTCTCACACTCTCTCATTCTCTCTCCCTCACACTCTCTCATTCTCTCTCTCTCATTCTCTCTCTCTCACACTCTCTCATTCTCTCTCTCTCACACTCTCTCATTCTCTCTCTCACACTCTCTCATTCTCTCTCTCTACACTCTCTCATTCTCTCTCTCTCACACTCACTCATTCTCTCTCTCTCACTCTCTCATTCTCTCTCTCTCACTCTCTCATTCTCTCTTTCTCACACTCTCTCATTCTCTCTCTCTCACACTCTCTCATTCTCTCTCTCACACTCTCTCATTCTCTCTCCCTCACACTCTCTCATTCTCTCTCCCTCACGCTCTCTCATTCTCTCTCCCTCACGCTCTCTCATTCTCTCTCTCTCATGCTCTCTCATTCTCTCTCTCTCACGCTCTCTCATTCTCTCTCTCTCACGCTCTCATTCTCTCCCTCACGCTCTCTCATTCTCTCTCCCTCATGCTCTCTCATTCTCTCTCTCTTTCGCTCTCTCATTCTCTCTCTCTCACGCTCTCTCATTCTCTCTCTCTCACTCTCTCAATCTCTCCCTCACACTCTCTCATTCTCTCTCTCTCTCACACTCTCTCATTCTCTCTCCCTCACACTCTCTCATTCTCTCTCTCTCACACTCTCTCATTCTCTCTCTCTCACACTCTCTCATTCTCTCTCTCTCACACTCTCTCATTCTCTCTCTCTCATTCTCTCTCCCTCACGCTCTCTCATTCTCTCTCTCTCACGCTCTCTCATTCTCTCTCTCTCACGCTCTCTCATTCTCTCTCTCACACTCTCTCTCATTCTCTCTCTCTCACGCTCTCTCATTCTCTCTCCCTCACGCTCTCTCATTCTCTCTCTCTCACGCTCTCTCATTCTCTCTCCCTCACGCTCTCTCATTCTCTATCTCTCACGCTCTCTCATTCTCTCTCTCTCTCACGCTCTCTCATTCTCTCTCTCACGCTCTCTCATTCTCTCTCTCTCACGCTCTGTCATTCTCTCCCTCACACTCTCATTCTCTCTCTCTCACGCTCTCTCATTCTCTCTCCCTCACACTCTCTCATTCTCTCTCTCTCTCTCTCTCTCTCATTCTCTCTCTCTCACGCTCTCTCATTCTCTCTCCCTCACGCTCTCTCATTCTCTCTCCCTCACGCTCTCTCATTCTCTCTCACGCGCTCTCTCGTTCTCTCTCTCACGCGCTCTCTCGTTCTCTCTCTCACGCGCTCTCTCGTTCTCTCTCTCACGCGCTCTCTCGTTCTCTCTCTCACGCGCTCTCTCGTTCTCTCACGCGCTCTCTCGTTCTCTCACGCTCTCTCTCGTTCTCGTTCTCTATCTCTCACACACTCTCATTCTCGCTCTCTCACACTCTCTCATTCTCTCTCTCACACTCTCTCATTCTCTCTCTCTCACACTCTCTCATTCTCTCTCTCTCTCTCTCTCTCTCATTCTCTCTCCCTCACACTCTCTCATCCTCTCCCTCATGCTCTCTCATTCTCTCTCTCTCACACTCTCTCATTCTCTCTCCCTCACACTCTCTCATTCTCTCTCTCACACTCTCTCATTCTCTCTCCCTCACACTCTCTCATTCTCTCCCTCACACTCTCTCATTCTCTCTCTCTCACACTCTCTCATTCTCTCTCCCTCACACTCTCTCATTCTCTCCCCCACGCTCTCTCATTCTCTCTCTCTCACGCGCTCTCTCGTTCTCTCTCTCACGCGCTCTCTCGTTCTCTCTCTCACGCGCGCTCTCATTCTCTCTCCCTCACACTCTCATTCTCTCACATGCTCTCTCATTCTCTCTCTCACACTCTCTCATTCTCTCTCTCACACTCTCTCATTCTCTCTCTCACACGCTCTGTCATTCTCTCTCTCTCTCATTCTCTCTCCCTCACACTCATTCATTCTCTCTCTCACACGCTCTCTCATTCTCTCCCTCACACTCACTCATTCTCTCTCTCACACGCTCTCTCATTCTCTCTCTGTCTCTCTCTTCCGTTCTCACTACCCCCTCGATCTGCCTCTCTCTCCCACCCGCTCTCCCCTCTCTCTGCCTCTCTCACACCCGCTCCCTTTCCCTCTGCCTTCTTCAAGCTCCCTCTCCCTTAGTCTGTCCCCTCACACTCTCCGCAACCATGGTGCGCTCTCTCTCTGGCCTTAACTCTCTTACCCCTTTGTTACTGCCTGTCTCGCGCCCCTCCTGTCTCATGACCTGCCCCCACTGTCTGGTGACCTGCCCCACTGTCTGGTGACCTGCCCCCACTGTCTGGTGACCTGCCCCCACTGTCTGGTGACCTGCCCCCACTGTCTGGTGACCTGCCCCCACTGTCTGGTGACCTGCCCCCACTGTCTGGTGACCTGCCCCCACTGTCTGGTGACCTGCCCTCCCTGTCTGGTGACCTGCACCCCCATGTCTCGTGCATTGACGTGTGTGTCTGTGGTCACTAGCGTAACCCGAGCTGAAACTGTAACCTTGGTTCTCCCTCCCTCTGGCGTCCGCAGGTCTGAGCCACCCTTTCAGCATCGACATCTTCGAGGACTACATCTACGGTGTCACCTACATCAACAACGTCATCTTCAAGGTGCACAAGTTCGGACATGACCAGGTCCAGACCCTGACGTCGGGACTCAACCACGCCACCGACGTGGTCCTCTTCCACCAGTTCAAACAGCAGGACGGTGAGTGGTACCAGAGCAGAGGCGGGGTCCCGGCAGCTGAGAGAGGGGGTGGGGGGGGAGGACCGGGTTAGCGTTTCCAGCCTGGACGACTCCTCCATCAGAGCCCCAGCGGCGTCTGAGCTGTAGCTGCAAACCGCCGGGGGTTTAAACGATCCGTGCACCCGGGCACCCGCGGGACAGAGTCTGCAGGAGCGAGGAATCGGCCGATTGGGGGTGCGAGGGTTTTGGGGGAATTGTTGCCCGTTTGAGGTCTCTTTAACCGATGTTGTTTTTTCTTTACCTCCCCCCTCTCCCCCCTTCACAGTGACAAACCCGTGCGACAGGAAGAAGTGCGAGTGGCTTTGCCTCCTCAATCCCATCGGGGCCACCTGCACCTGTCCCAATGGCAGGACCATGATTAACGGGACCTGCATCAAGACCTCTTCGCCCACGTCCTCCCCCGATGGTAAGTCCACCCTTATCATCGACAGCGGCAGCAGCTCACGGGGCTGTTGTTCCTGTAACGTGGTGAAACTCTCCCAGGCTGGTTAAACTATGACACCCGTGGCATTAGAATCCGTCCCTGTCCGGATGCAGCTAGACCCGGACAATATCCAGGCTTGGGGCTGACCAGTGGCAAGTGACACTCGCGCCACACAAGTGCCAGGCAATGACCATCTCCAACAAGAGAGAATCCAACCATCTCCCCTTGATGATCAATGGCATTACCATCGCTGAATCCCCCTCACTATCAACATCCTGGGGGTTCCCATTGACCAGAAACTGAACTGGGACCAGCCATATAAATACTGTGGCTACAAGAGCAGGTCAGAGGCTGGGAATCCTGCGGAGAGTCACTCACCTCCTGACTCCCCCCACAAAGCCTGTCCACCATCTACAAGGCACAAGTCAGGAGTGTGATGGGACACTCCCCACTTGCCTGGATGAGTGCGGCTCCCACAACACTCGAGAAGCTCGACACCGTCCAGGACAAAGCAGCCCCCGCTCGATGGGGCACCCCATCCACAAACATTCACTCCCTCCACCACCACCGACGCACAGGGGCAGCAGTGTGTGTACCATCTACAAGATGCACTGCAGCAACTCACCAAGGCTCCTTCAACAGCGCCGCCCAAACCCATGACCTCTACCGTCTAGAAGGACAAGGGCAGCAGACACATGGGGAACACCACCACCTGCAAGTTCCCCCTCCCGAGCCACTCACCATCCCGACTTGGGAACATGTCAACCGTTCCTTCACTGTCGCTGGGTCAAAATCCTGTAACTCCCTCCCTAACAGCGCTGTGGGTGTACCTACACCACACACGGGACAAAATCCTGGAACTCCCTCCCTAACAGCGCCGTGGGTGTACCTACACCACACGGACAAAATCCTGTAACTCCCTCCCTAACAGCGCCGTGGGTGTACCTACACCACACGGGACAAAATCCTGTAACTCCCTCCCTAACAGCGCTGTGGGTGTACCTACACCACACGGACAAAATCCTGTAACTCCCTCCCTAACAGCGCCGTGGGTGTACCTGCACCACACGGACAAAATCCTGTAACTCCCTCCCTAACAGCGCTGTGGGTGTACCTGCACCACACGGGGACTGCAGCGGTTCAAGAAGGCGGCTCACCCCCCACCTTCTCAAGGGGCAATTAGGGATGGGCAACAAATGCTGGGCCCGGCCCAGAGACACCCAGACCCCGCAAACGAATAATAAATAAACATGAGAATATTTATGACAGACAACCAAAAGCTCCTTCAAAGAGGTCAGTTTTAAGGAGAGTGTTTAAGAAGGGAAAAAGAGAGAGGTGGAGAGGTTGAGGGAGGGGATTCCAGAGGCTCGGGGGGCCCCAGGCAGCTGAAGGCACGGCCGCTGATGGTGGAGCGATGGGATTCGGGAGTGGGGATGGGAGAGAGGCCAGAATTGGAGGAGAGCAGAGATCTCGGAGGGTTGTAGGGGCTGGAGGAGGTTACAGAGATAGGGAGGGTTGTAGGGGCTGGAGGAGGTTACAGAGATAGGGAGGATTGTAGGGGGCTGGAGGAGGTTACAGAGATAGGGAGGGGTTTTAGGGGCTGGAGGAGGTTACAGAGATAGGGAGGGTTGTAGGGGCTGGAGGGGGTTACAGAGATAGGGAGGGTTGTAGGGAGCTGGAGGAGGTTACAGAGGTAGGGAGAGTTGTAGGGGGCTGGAGGAGGTTACAGAGATAGGGAGGGTTGTAGGGACTGGAGGAGGTTACGGAGATAAGGAGGGTTGTAGGGGTCTGGAGGAGGTTACAGAGATAGGGAAGGTTGTAGGGGGTCTGGAGGGGGTTACAGAGATAGGGAGGGGTGTAGGGGCTGGAGGAGGTTACAGAGATAGGGAGGGGTGTAGGGGCTGGAGGAGGTTACAGAGATAGGGAGGGATGTAGGGGTCTGGAGGAGGTTACAGAGATAGGGGAGGGTCGTAGGGGCTGGAGGGATTTACAGAGATAGGGAAGGTTGTAGGGGCTGGAGGGGGTTACAGAGATAGGGAGGGATGTAGGGTCTGGACGAGGTTACAGAGATAGGGAGGGATGTAGGGGTCTGGAGGAGGTTACAGAGATAGGGAGGGTTGTAGGGGCTGGAGGAGGTTACAGAGATAGGAGGGTTGTAGGGGGCTGGAGGAGGTTACAGAGATAGGGAGGGATGTAGGGTCTGGACGAGGTTACAGAGATAGGGAGGGATGTAGGGGTCTGGAGGAGGTTACAGAGATAGGGAGGGTTGTAGGGGCTGGAGGGAGTTACAGAGATAGGGAGGGATGTAGGGTCTGGAGGAGGTTACAGAGATAGGGAGGGTTGTAGGGGCTGGAGGAGGTTACAGAGTTAGGGAGGGTTGTAGGGGCTGGAGGAGGTTACAGAGATAGGGAGGGTTGTGTGGGTCAGTGAGTGGGATTGATGGTGAATGGGACACGGGTGGGGTGGAGTTGGGGGTGTGGGCAGTGGCGGAGGGGGTGGTTTGGTTGTGTCCTGAGTCGATGGGTCGCGTAAGCGACCCGCTTGTGTGAGGGAGGGAGGGGCTGGGAGACAGCTGTGCCCCTCACAGCCTCCCTCCCGCCCGCTCCCCCTGACCCCTGGCTCTGTTTTGTAATGTTTCGTTGCCTCTCTCTCTCTCTCTCTCTCTCTCTCCCCTGCCCCCTGCAGTGCCCACAGTCGGCGCCTGTACCCTGCACTGCCTGAACGGAGGGAGCTGCTTCCTGAACGAGAGGAGCCAGGCCAAGTGCAAGTGCCAACCCCGCTACACGGGAGAGCGGTGCGAGACTGACCAGTGCCGGGACTACTGCCTAAACGGAGGCACCTGCACTGCCTCCCCGTCAGGTGAGAGCTTCAGCTGATCATCTCTCCCTCTCCCTGCGCGCGCTCTCCCTCCCTTTCCCCGCCGTGCGTGCTCTCTCCCTCTCCCTGCGCGTGCTCTCTCCCTCTCCCCACCGCGCGCGCTCTCTCCCTCTCCCCGCCGCGCGCGCTCTCTCCCTCTCCCCGCCGCGCGCGCTCTCTCCCTCTCCCGGCCGCGCGCTCTCTCCCTCTCCCGGCCGCGCGCTCTCTCCCTCTCCCGGCCGCGCGCTCTCTCCCTCTCCCCCGCCGCGCGCGCTCTCACCCCTCTCTCCCGCCGCGCGCTCTCACCCCTGTCTCCCCGCCGCACGCGCTCTCTCCCTCTCCCTGCCCCGCGCTCCAACCCCTCTCTCCCCGCGCACGCGCTCTCTCCCTCTCCCCGCCGCGCGCTCTCTCCCTCTCCCCGCCGCGCGCGCTCTCTCCCCCTCCCCGCCGCGCGCTCTCACCCCTCTCTCCCCGCCGCGCGCCCCTCTCTCCCTCTCCCTGCGCGCGCTCTCTCCCTCTCCCAGCCACGCGCTCTCTCCCTCTCCCGGCCGCGCGCTCTCTCCTCTCCCGGCCGCGCGCTCTCTCCCTCTCCCAGCCGCGCGCTCTCTCCCTCTCCCAGCCGCGCACTCTCTCCCTCTCCCAGCCGCGCGCTCTCACCCCTCTCTCCCCGCCGCGCGCTCTCTCCCTCTCCCGGCCGCGCGCTCTCTCCCTCTCCCTGCCGCACGCTCTCTCCATCTCCCGGCCGCGCGCTCTCACCCCTCTCTCACCGCCACGCGCTCTCACCTCTCTCCCCCGCCGCGCGCTCTCACCCCTCTCTCACCGCCGCGCGCTCTCACCTCTCTCCCCGCCGCGCACGCTCTCTCTCCCTCTCCCTGCCGCGCGCTCTCTCCCTCTCCCTGCCGCGCGCGCTCTCTCCCTCTCCCTGCCGCGCGCGCCTCTCTCCCTCTCCCTGCCGCGCGCGCTCTCTCCCTCTCCCTGCCGCGCGCGCTCTCTCCCTCTCCCTGCTGCGCGCTCTCTCCCTCCCCTGCCCCACGCGCGCTCTCCCTCTCCCTGCCGCGCGCTCTCTCTCCCTCTCCCTGCCGTGCGCGCTCTCTCCCTCTCCCTGCCGCGCGCGCTCTCTCCTTCTCCCTGCCCCGCGCGCGCTCTCCCTCTCCCCGCCGCGCACGCTCTCTCCCCTCTCCCCGCCGGGTGCGCTCGCTTACACTCACTCTCTCTCTCGCTCCCCTCTCTCTCTCCCCGCTCTCCTCTCTCTCTCTCTCTCTCCCCCGTCTCTCTCACTCTCACTCCCTCTCT
>NW_027600865.1:0-7753 GCF_964194155.1 Cetorhinus maximus | reverse complement strand
AGTTTCTCTCTCTCTCCCCCATGGACCACGGTAGTTTCTCTCTCTCTCCCCCAAGACCCCGGCAGTGACTCTCTCTCCCATATGGAGCAGGGCAGTGACTCTCTCTCTCTCCCCCATGGACCCCGGCAGTGACACTCTCTATCTCTCCCACGTGGACTCCGGCAGTGACTCTCTCTCTCTCTCCCCATTGGACCCCGGCAGTGAATCTCTATCTCTCTCCCCCATGGACCCCGGCAGTGACTCTCTCTCTCTCACCCCCATGGGCCCCGGAGTGACTCTCTCTCTCTCCCCCATGGAAACAGGTAGTTTCTCTCTCTCTCCCCCAAAGACACCGGCAATGACTCTCTCTCCCACATGGACCCGGGTAGTGACTCTCTCTCTTTCCCCCATGCACCCCGCCAGTGACTCTCTCTCTCTCTCCCCCTTGGACCCCGCCAGTGACTCTCTCTCTCTCTCCCCCACGGACCCCGGCAGTGACTCTCTCTCTCTTTCCCCCATGGACCCCGGCAGTGACTCTCTCTCTCCCATGGACCCCGACAGTGACTCTCTCTCTCTGCACCAATGACCCCGGTAGTTTCTCTCTCTCTCCCCCATGGACCCCGGTAGTTTCTCGCTCTCTCCCCATGGACCCCGGTAGTTTCTCTCTCTCTCCCCCATGGACCCCGGTAGTTTCTCTCTCTCTCCCCCAAGACACCGGCAGTGACTCTCTCTCTCTCCCCATTGGACCCCGGCAGTGACTCTCTCTCCCAATTGGAACCCGGCAGTGACTCTCTCTCTCTCTCCCACATGGACCCCGGCAGTTACTCTATCTCTCTACCCCACAGACCGCGGCTGTGACTCTCTCTCTCTCCCCCACTGACCACAGCAGTGACTCTCTCTCTCTCCCCCATGGACCCCGGCAGTGACTCTCTCTCTCTCTCCCACATGGACCCCGGCAGTGACTCTCTCACTCCCCCCACAGACCGCGGCTGTGACTCTCTCTCTCTCCCCCACTGACCCCAGCAGTGACTCTCTCTCTCTCCCCCATGGACCCCAACAGTGACTCTCTCTCTCCCCGTGTTCGCGGCTTTGACTCTCTCTCTTTCCCCCTCAGACCCCGGCAGTGACTCTCTCTCTCCCCCCACATGGACCCTGGCAGTGACTCTCTCTCTCTCTCCCCCAAGGACCCCGCCAGTGACTCTCTCTCTCTCTCCCCCATGGACCCCGGCAGTGACTCTTTCTCTCTTTCCCACACAGAGCCAGGCAGTGACTATCTCTCTCTCTCTCCCACAGACCCCGGCAGTGACTCTCTCTCTCTCCCCCACACGGACCCCGGCAGTGACTCTCTCTCTCTCCCTCAAGGACCCCGGCAGTGACTCTCTCTCTCTCTCCACCACAGACCCCGGCAGTGACACTCTCTCTCTTTCCCCCACAGACCCCGGCAGTGACTCTCTCTCTCTCTCCCCCAAGGACCCCGGCAGTGACTCTCTCTCTCTCTCCCCCATGGACCCCGGCAGTGACTCTTTCTCTCTTTCCTACACAAGCCCGGCAGTGACTCTCTCTCTCTCTCCCCCAAGGACCCCGCCAGTGACTCTCTCTCTCCCCCCACATGGACCCCGGCAGTGACTCTCTCTCTCCCCCATGGACCCCGACAGTGACTCTCTCTCTCTGCACCAATGACCCCGGAAGTTTCTCTCTCTCTCCCCCATGGACCCCGGTAGTTTCTCGCTCTCTCCCCATGGACCCCGGTAGTTTCTCTCTCTCTCCCCCATGGACACAGGTAGTTTCTCTCTCTCTCCCCCATGGACCCCGGCAGTGACTCTCTCTCTCTCTCCCCCAAGGACCCCGCCAGTGACTCTCTCTCTCTCTCCCCCCCATGGACCCCGGCAGTGACTCTTTCTCTCTTTCCTACACAAGCCCGGCAGTGACTATCTCTCTCTCTCTCCCACAGACCCCGGCAGTGATTCTCTCTCTCTCTCCCACATGGATCCCGGCAGTGACTCTCTCTCTCTCCCCCACACGGACCCCGGCAGTGACTCTCATCTCTCCCTCAAGGACCCCGGCAGTGACTCTCTCTCTCTCTCCACCACAGACCCCGGCAGTGACTCTCTCTCTCTTTCCCCCACAGACTCCGGCAGTGACTCTCTCTCTCTCCCAATGGACCCCGGCAGTGACTCTCTCTCTCTCCCCCAATGACACCGGTAGTTTCTCTCTCTCTCCCCCATGGACCCCGATAGTTTCTCTGTCTCTCTCCCATGGACCCCGGTAGTTTCTCTCTCTCTCCCCCACAGACACCGGCAGTGACTCTCTCTCCACATTGACCCGGGCAGTGACTCTCTCTCTCTCCCCCATTGTACCCAGCAGTGACTCTCTCTCTCTCTTACCCCCATGGACCCCGGCAGTGAGACTCTTCCTCTCTCCCCCATGGACCCCGGCAGAGACTCTCTCTCTCTCCCCCACATGGACCCCGGCACTGACTCTCTCTCTCTCCCCCATGGACCCCGGCAGTGACTCTCTCTCTCTCTCCCACATGGACCCCGGCAGTAAATCTCTCTCTGTCTGCCCCACAGACCCCGACAGTGACTCTCTCTCTCTCTCTCTGCCCCAAGGACCCCGGCAGTGACTCTCTCTCTCTCCCCCATGGACCCCGGCAGTGACTCTCTCTCTCTCCCATATGGACCGCCTCAGTGACTCACTCTCTCTCCACCCACAGACCCCGGCAGTGACTCTCTCTCTCTCCCCCCACAGACCCCGGCAGTGACTCTCTCTCTCTCCCCCCACGGACCCCGCCAGTGACTCTCTCTCTCTCTGCCTCATGGACCCCGACAGTGACTTTCTCTCTCTCCCCCATTGACCCCGTTGTTTCTCTCTCCCTCCCCCATGGACACAGGTAGTTTCTCTCTCTCTCCCCCATGGACCACGGTAGTTTCTCTCTCTCTCCCCCAAGACCCCGGCAGTGACTCTCTCTCCCATATGGAGCAGGGCAGTGACTCTCTCTCTCTCCCCCATGGACCCCGGCAGTGACTCTCTCTATCTCTCCCACGTGGACTCCGGCAGTGACTCTCTCTCTCTCTCTCCCCCACAGACTCCGGCAGTGACTCTCTCTCTCTCCCCATTGGACCCCGGCAGTGAATCTCTATCTCTCTCCCCCATGGACCCCGGCAGTGACTCTCTCTCTCTCTCCCCCATGGGCCCCGGAGTGACTCTCTCTCTCTCCCCCATGGAAACAGGTAGTTTCTCTCTCTCTCCCCCAAAGACACCGGCAATGACTCTCTCTCCCATATGGACCCGGGTAGTGACACTCTCTTTCCCCCATGCACCCCGCCAGTGACTCTCTCTCTCTCTCCCCCTTGGACCCCGCCAGTGACTCTCTCTCTCTCTCCCCCACGGACCCCGGCAGTGACTCTCTCTCTCTTTCCCCCATGGACCCCGGCAGTGACTCTCTCTCTCCCATGGACCCCGACAGTGACTCTCTCTCTCTGCACCAATGACCCCGGTAGTTTCTCTCTCTCTCCCCCATGGACCCCGGTAGTTTCTCGCTCTCTCTCCATGGACCCCGGTAGTTTCTCTCTCTCTCCCCCATGGACCCCGGTAGTTTCTCTCTCTCTCCCCCAAGACACCGGCAGTGACTCTCTCTCTCTCCCCATTGGACCCCGGCAGTGACTCTCTCTCCCAATTGGAACCCGGCAGTGACTCTCTCTCTCTCCCATATGGACCGCCTCAGTGACTCACTCTCTCTCCACCCACAGACCCCGGCAGTGACTCTCTCTCTCTCCCCCCACAGACCCCGGCAGTGACTCTCTCTCTCTCCCCCCACGGACCCCGCCAGTGACTCTCTCTCTCTCTGCCTCATGGACCCCGGCAGTGACTCTTTCTCTCTCCCCATGGACCCCGGCAGTGACTCTCTCTCTCTCTCTCTCCCCCTTGGACCCTGGCAGTGAGTCTCTCTCTCTCTCCCACACATGGACCCCGGCAGTGACTCACTCTCTCTCCCCCCACAGACCCCGGCAGTGGCTCTCTCTCTGTCCCCCATGGACCCCGACAGTGACTCTCTCTCCAACAATGACCCCGGTAGTTTCTCTCTCTCTCCCCCATGGACCCCGGTAGTTTCTCTCTCTCTCCCCCATGGACGCAGGTAGTTTCTCTCTCTCTCCCCCAATGACCCCGGTAGTTTCTCTCTCTCTCCCCCATGGACCCAGGTAGTTTCTCTCTCTCTCCCCCATGGACACAGGTAGTTTTTCTCTCTCTCCCCCAAGACACCGGCAGTGACTCTCTCTCCCTCTCCCGTATGGACCCGGGCAGTGACTCTTTCTCTCTCTCCCCCACAGAACGCGGCAGTGACTCTCCCTCTCTCCCCATTGGACCCCGGCAGTGACTCTCTCTCTCCCATGGACCCCGACAGTGACTCTCTCTCTCTGCACCAATGACCCCGGTAGTTTCTCTCTCTCTCCCCCATGGACCCCGGTAGTTTCTCGCTCTCTCCCCATGGACCCCGGTAGTTTCTCTCTCTCTCCCCCATGGACCCCGGTAGTTTCTCTCTCTCTCCCCCAAGACACCGGCAGTGACTCTCTCTCTCTCCCCATTGGACCCCGGCAGTGACTCTCTCTCCCAATTGGAACCCGGCAGTGACTCTCTCTCTCTCTCCCACATGGACCCCGGCAGTTACTCTATCTCTCTACCTCACAGACCGCGGCTGTGACTCTCTCTCTCTCCTCCACTGACCACAGCAGTGACTCTCTCTCTCTCCCCCATGGACCCCGGCAGTGACTCTCTCTCTCTCTCCCACATGGACCCCGGCAGTGACTCTCTCTCTCCCCCCACAGACCGCGGCTGTGACTCTCTCTCTCTCCCCCACTGACCCCAGCAGTGACTCTCTCTCTCTCCCCCATGGACCCCGACAGTGACTCTCTCTCTCCCCGTGTTCGCGGCTTTGACTCTCTCTCTTTCCCCCTCAGACCCCGGCAGTGACTCTCTCTCACCCCCCACATGGACCCTGGCAGTGACTCTCTCTCTCTCTCCCCCAAGGACCCCGCCAGTGACTCCCTCTCTCTCTCCCCCATGGACCCCGGCAGTGACTCTTTCTCTCTTTCCCACACAGAGCCCGGCAGTGACTATCTCTCTCTCTCTCCCACAGACCCCGGCAGTGATTCTCTCTCTCTCTCCCACATGGATCCCGGCAGTGACTCTCTCTCTCTCCCCCACACGGACCCCGGCAGTGACTCTCTCTCTCTCCCTCAAGGACCCCGGCAGTGACTCTCTCTCTCTCTCCACCACAGACCCCGGCAGTGACTCTCTCTCTCTTTCCCCCACAGACCCCGGCAGTGACTCTCTCTCTCTCCCAATGGACCCCGGCAGTGACTCTCTCTCTCTCCCCCAATGACACCGGTAGTTTCTCTCTCTCTCCCCCATGGACCCCGATAGTTTCTCTGTCTCTCTCCCATGGACCCCGGTAGTTTCTCTCTCTCTCCCCCACAGACACCGGCAGTGACTCTCTCTCCACATTGACCCGGGCAGTGACTCTCTCTCTCTCCCCCATTGTACCCAGCAGTGACTCTCTCTCTCTCTTACCCCCATGGACCCCGGCAGTGAGACTCTTCCTCTCTCCCCCATGGACCCCGGCAGAGACTTTCTCTCTCTCCCCCACATGGACCCCGGCACTGACTCTCTCTCTCTCCCCCATGGACCACGGCAGAGACTTTCTCTCTCTCTCCCACATGGACCCCGGCAGTAAATCTCTCTCTGTCTGCCCCACAGACCCCGACAGTGACTCTCTCTCTCTCTCTCTGCCCCAAGGACCCCGGCAGTGACTCTCTCTCTCTCCCCCATGGACCCCGGCAGTGACTCTCTCTCTCTCCCATATCGACCGCCTCAGTGACTCACTCTCTCTCCACCCACAGACCCCGGCAGTGACTCTCTCTCTCTCCCCCCACAGACCCCGGCAGTGACTCTCTCTCTCTCCCCCCACGGACCCCGCCAGTGACTCTCTCTCTCTCTGCCTCATGGACCCCGACAGTGACTTTCTCTCTCTCCCCCATTGACCCCGGGAGATTCTCTCTCTCTCCCCCATGGACACAGGTAGTTTCTCTCTCTCTCCCCCAAGGACCCCGGTAGTTTCTCTCTCTCTCCCCCAAGACCGCGGCAGTGACTCTCTCTCCCATATGGAGCAGGGCAGTGACTCTCTCTCTCTCCCCCATGGACCCCGGCAGTGACTCTCTCTATCTCTCCCACATGGACTCCGGCAGTGACTCTCTCTCTCTCTCCCCCACAGACTCCGGCAGTGACTCTCTCTCTCTCCCCATTGGACCCCGGCAGTGACTCTCTCTCTCTCCCCCATGGACCCCGGCAGTGACTCTCTCTCTCTCTCTCCCACATCTACCCCGGCAGTGACTCTCTCTCTCTCCCCGATGGGCCCCGGCAGTGACTCTCTCTCTCTCTCCCCCATGGACCCCGACATTGACTCTCTCTCTCTCCCCCACGGACCCCGGCAGTGAGTCTCTCCCTCTCTCCCCCACAGACCCCGGCAGTGACTCTCTCTCTCTCCCCCATGGACCCCGGCAGTGACTCTCTCTCTCTCCCCCACAGACCCCGGCAGTGACTCTCTCTACCCCATGGACCACGGGAGTGTCTCTCTCTCTCTCCCCCACACGGACCTCGGCAGTGACTCTCTCTCTCTCTCCCCCACAGACCCCGGCAGTGACTCTCTCTACCCCATGGACCACGGGAGTGTCTCTCTCTCTCTCCCCCACACGGACCTCGGCAGTGACTCTCTCTCTCTCTCCCCCACAGACTCCGGCAGTGACTCTCTCTCTCTCCCCCACAGACCCCGGCAGTGACTCTCTCTCTCCCCATTGAACCACGGCAGTGAATCTCTATCTCTCTCCCCCATGGACCCCGGCAGTGATTCTCTCTCTCTCTCCCCCATGGACCCCGACAGTGACTCTCTCTCTCTCTCCCCCATGGGCCCCTGCAGTGACTCTCTCTCTCTCTCCCTCATGGACCCCGGCAGTGACTCTCTCTCTCTCTCCCCCATGGGCCCCGGTGTGACTCTCTCTCTCTCCCCCATGGAAACAGGTAGTTTCTCTCTCTCTCCCCAAAGACACCGGCAATGACTCTCTCTCCCATATGGACCCGGGTAGTGACTATCTCTCTTTCCCCATGCACCCCGCCAGTGACTCTCTCTCTCTCTCCCCCTTGGACCCCGCCAGTGACTCTCTCTCTCTCTCCCCACGGACCCCGGCAGTGACTCTCTCTCTCTTTCCCCCATGGACCCCGGCAGTGTGTCTCTCTCACTCTCCCCCACAGACCCCGGCAGTGACTCTCTCTCTCTCCCCCTTGGACCCTGGCAGTGAGTCTCTCTCTCTCTCCCACGCACACCCCGCCAGTGACTCTCTCTCTCTCCCCCACGGACCCCGGCAGTGACTCTCTCTCCCCCACATGGACTCCGGCAGTGACTCACTCTCTCTGCCCCATGGACCCCGGCAGTGACTCTCTCTCCCCCATGGACCCCGACAGTGACTCTCTCTCTCTGCACCAATGACCCCGGTAGTTTCTCTCTCTCCCCCCCAAGGACCCCGGCAGTGACTCTCTCTCTCTCCCCCATATGGACCCCGGCAGTGAATCTCTATCTCTCTCCCCCATGGACCCCGACAGTGACTCTCTCTCTCTCCCCGTGAACCACGGCAGTGACTCTCTCTCTCTCCCCGATGGGCCCCGGCAGTGACTCTCTCTCTCTCTCCCCCATGGACCCCGACATTGACTCTCTCTCTCTCCCCCA
>NW_027600863.1:0-7839 GCF_964194155.1 Cetorhinus maximus | reverse complement strand
CCCTCACTCTCCCCCCACCCCCACACTCTCCCTCTTCTCTCCCCCCTCCCCCTCCCTTCTCTCCCCCACCCCCACACTCTCCCTCCTCCTCCCACCCCACACTCTCCCATCCCCCTTCTCTCCCCCCACCCCCACACTCTCCCTCCCCACCTTCTCTCTCTCTCTCTCTCTCTCTCTCCCCACCCCCCCCCACCCCCAATCTTCTGTGCTGTAAGGTTCACTGGTTCCTAACGTGGAGCCGCCTGATTGCAGAGTGAGACCCCCCACAACTGGCACTGTGGGGAATGGGCGGGTTGGGCGGGTACCCAACCCTAGAGAATGAAGCCACAGGGAGGAGGCTGCACTCACAGGCTGGGTGTTATTAGTTGTTCGAGGTCCTGGCAATTCTAACGGGATGGGACAAGGTGGAGGGAAACCGTTTCCAGGGATCGAGGGGGGATCTAAATCAAATCGGCCATTCACGAGGCGAAAACGAACAAGGTTTTGCACAGAGAGAGCAGGAGAGATTTTTATACACAGGAGATGGTGACTCTGGGGAGTTTGTGATTGGAGATAGGCCCACGGCAACATTTAACCGTGTAGAAATACAGAGTGTTTACAGCCTGGAAACAGGCCATTCGGCCCAGCTGCTCCATGCAAACCTCCTCCCGCTCTTCACCCCACCCCAACAGCATCACTTTCTATTCATTTCCCTCTCCTGTAATCAGAGGCACAGAATGACCACAGCACAAAAGGAGGCCATTTGGGCCATCATGTCTGTCCTGGCTCTCTGAATGAGCACTTCACCAAGCGCCATTCCTCATCCCCCTGCCTTCTCCCCAAAGCCCTGCACATTCTTCCTTTTCAGAGAACAATCCAATTCCCTCTCGAATCCCTCGATTGAACCTGCCTCCCCCCACGTTCTCAGGCAGCGCGCTCCAGACCCCAGACACTCGCTGCGTGAGTCCTGTCTCCATTGCTTCTTTTGCCAATCCCCTTAAATCTGTGTCCCTCTGGTTCTCGATCCTCTCGCCAATGGGAACAGTTTCTCCCCACCCACCCTGTCCAGGCCCCTCGTGATTCTGAACACCGCTGTCAAACCTCCTCTCGACCCCCTCTCTCCCGCGAGCGAAATGGCCCCAAGTTCTCCAACCTTATCCACATAACGGGCGTTCCTCATCCCTGGAGCCGTTCTCGGGAATCTTTTCTGCAGCCTCTCTAATACCTTCAGCTCTTTCCTGATGTGCGGCGCCCAGAACTGCGCGCGATGCTCCAGCGGAGACGGAACCAGCGCTCTGAGCAGGTGTTCGACAGAGCGTTTCATACACTCACCGAACTTCCCCTTAAGGCCGGATAGAGGTGGGGGCGGGGGGAGGTAGGAACATGGCAGGAACGTGGAGGATGGGACGAGCGGCCTGTGCCCGTCTTATTGATCTCTGCGTAAGGCACAGACTATGACAGGGGGAAGGCGGAGTGAGTTGGGGGGTGAGGGGGGAAATTACTTCCCCTTTAAGACCCCACTTGCCCTTTATTTATCCAAGGGGTGGAAGCTAATGGGGATTTTCCTTAGACCACCAGCCCCCACCCCGAGCAGCAAACACCACCCCCCAACCGCCCCCACCCCCCCCAACTGCATTCCCATCTCCGCAGCCCCCCCCACACCCACCCTGACCTTACCGGACGTCTTCTGCTTCTTAACGGCTGATGAGTCGGTGGGAGGTGTGTTCCCCACGGTAGCTGCTGGTGTTGGCGTGGCCGGTACCGTGACCCCGGTTCCCGCTGCCGCTGCTTTCTTCTGCGTTTTCTTGGGAGACTCCGAGGGGAGGGGGACGCTGCTGTCCTCATAGACCTTGCGTTTCACCGTGGTCTTGATCTGGGCACTGGGGGGGGGGGGGCGGGGGAGTGAAATGTTAGGACCAGCACGGCTATGGACAACGCGTTCCCCCACCAGAAATACCCGCTGCCATCGCAGGACCGTGACACCCCCCCCCCTGCATTCCCCTATTGCCTGGCACGGCCTCAGGACATGCCGACGCCCTGCACAGCCGCTGAAGCACTTTCCTAAACGTGTCGTCAATGTTGCGACGTCGGACCCACGGCAGCCAGTCTGCGCACAGCAAGATCCCACAAACAGCGGTGCGGTAATGGCCAAATCGTTTGTGTTTGCGATGGACGCTGGCTGCTGAGATTTCCCCTGCTCTTTCTCGAAATAGGATGTGCCGCGTCCAACCAGCTCAGTTATGTTCGTTTATGTTCCAGTTGAGGTTCCTCCCATCTTTCTTCCATCTACCATCGTAACCCTCTACTCCTTTATCACTCATTATCTTGTCTGGCTTCCCCTTAAAACGTATCGACCCCATTCACCTCAACCACTCCCTGTGGGAGCGAGTTCCACATTCCCCCCTCCACTCTCTGGGTAAAGAGGTTTCTCCTGAATTCCCGATTGGATTTATTCCTGACTGTCCTATATTGATAAGTCTTTAGCTATGGCCCCCCACCCCACCGCCACAAGAGGAAACATTCATCCATCCACTCTATCGAAACCTTTCATCGTTTTAAACATCTCTATTAGGCGTTCCCTAACCCCCGACTCCAACCCCTCACCTCAACCTCGACTCCGCGGGAGGCAAGGATACCCTCGGTGGTAAAGCACTTTGGGACACCCTGAGGTCATGAAAGGCGCCATATAAATGTACACCGTCTTTCGCTGCACCATCAAGCTCTTTCTAACCTGTGCTCAGCATCCTCGCTCCCTGTCAATCCATTCTACTCGCCTATTTCTACCCTATTTCCGAAAGGCTATTTTCCCCCATCGCCTCCTGGCTCTGTGCTATATCTGGGCAGTGGCTGTATAACTACGTACAGTCTCAATAATGTGATAATGCCCCCCACCCCGTTGTGAACCACCTTAGCATGCTCGGTGACGGTGAAGGTGCTATATAAATGCAAGTTCCTCTGCCTACCAAAGGCAGAGAGAAGACTCCAGTGAGGGAGGCGACAGTGACAAGTGTTCTTCTGCGACCACTGGGGTCCGCTTAGGGTCACTGGTAGACGATGGGGCACCCGGTAGGTCAGAGAGAAGCACAGGCGGGCTCTGGGAGCCCTGGGGGAAACCGTCTCGTGTTCAGAGACGAGTCCTTCCGCCCCCTGGGCTCCTCGGTGTGATGCCTCATCCCAATGCTGTCACATGGGCCTGGTTAGCGACTGCGTGTGTGGGCTCATCGACCTGAAAGCAGCGTGACTGCAGCTCACTGTCGCCAGTGCACATGTCCCCCAGCTAGGAGATCACTGGCATCCATCAGAATCCGGGCTGGTGTCTTTCTAGCCCGGTGACGCCGAGGTGGGTTTTACCGTGAGCATCTTAATGGAGACCTGGTACCTCCCCCCTTCCAACCTGGTATCATTTACAGCCACCCTGGGGCTGTGTGACGAACCATCGATAGGTACCATTATAAAAGAATCTCATTCTAACAAAGGGTCTGGGTGTCCAGTCTGGGTCGCGGGGCTGAAAACGGCAGCCCAGGGCATTGCGCCGGGGGCTTCCCCGCCCCTCTCCCAATCTCGTGGGATCTTTGACGGCCCCACGAGAGGGCAGACGGGGCCTCGGCTTCATGGCCCACCCGGAAGACCGCTCCCTCAGCACTGCACCGGGAGCGTCTGCCTACAGGTCTCGGAGTTCCATGTGTGGGAAGCACGGGCGACCTCAACCCGGTTCTCGTGATGCCAATCCCAATGCGGGGCACTCCTAGCTACTGCTGCTATGGCGAAGGATGCCAACTAGGGTTTAGTATTTCAGAGGTCACAGTGCGGCCTTCCGCTTGCTGTCCGTGCCTATTCTGTTTATTAATACTGCTCCCTGGGCTGCTCTCGTGGTTTAGCAGGTTAAGCTAGCTGATTCGTAGCGAATCCGTAAGCTCACTGAGAGGTACCTCTGTCCCTGACGACCCTCTCCCTCTACCCTTGGTTCCCTCCCCGGCCCTGTGCTCCAACCCTGGCCCCTCCCTCTCCGCCCTGGTTGCCCCCAGCCCCTCGCTTACACTGTGCGGTCTTTGATGACGGTGCTGATTTTGTTTAGATCCTCTCCAAAGCGCTTTACGGCCGAGCGCAGCATCTCAATCTCTGTGTCTGTCCACTTGGCACTGCCGGGAAGAGAGAGAGAGAGAGAGAGAGATAGAACGAGAGGAAAAACAAAATATGGGAGAACGGGAAATGCATAGCGAGCTGGTCCAATTTCACGCGGGTACCAAACCGTATGTGTGGTCTGGCGCTGACAGAAAACTTAAGTGATAGGCCAAGGTGGAGGTCACTGCCAAGACATGGGGCCAGTGCTCTGGATTGAGATGGGTGCCAGTCTGGAGTGTTGGCTCAGTAAACGTATCACCAGCGCCATTTCAACACCCCATCCCTGCTCTCTTGCCCTCATGTCCGTCCTTGGCCTGCTGCAATGTTCCAGTGAAGCTCAACGCAAACTGGAGGAACAGCACCTCATCTTCCGACTAGGCACTTTACAGCCTTCCGGACTTAACATTGAGTTCAACAACTTCAGGCCATGAACTCTCTCTCCTCCATCCTCACCCTCTTTATATCCCCTTTTCCAATATTCAATCTCACTTCTTAATTTTTATTTTAAAATTTTTATTCACTTATTTTTATTTAAATTCATTGTTTTATCCTATTTTGAATCTTTGTTCCCTCCCCCCCAACCCCACCCCGCTAGAGGCATCTGTCACTTGTTCATGTTGTTCTTTCCAGAGTGCTTACCCTTGTTCTGCTATTATCACATTCTGCTTTCTGACCTTAATGCCACCATCAGCACCTCCTTTAGCCAGTACCACTATCATTAACACCCCTTTGTCCTTTTGTCCATGACATCTCTGGCAATCTCTCTTTTGCCCCCGCCTATCACTGGCCTTCTATCCAGCTTCACCTGCGCCACCCCCACTTAAAACAGCATAAATTTCATTACATTTTTACTTCTCTTTAGCTTGGAGAAGAATCATATGGACTCGAAATGTTAACTCTGTTTTTTCTCCCCACAGATGCTGTTAGACTTGCTGAGTTTTTCCAGCATTTTCTGTTTTTGTTTCAGATTTCCAGCATCCGCTGTATTTTGCTTTTATCACCATTGTGGCCCTGATTCCTTGAATGCGCCAGGTTCAATCGTTCATGTTAAAGAAAGAAGGAACTTGCATTTATATAGTGCCTTTCACGACACCAGGATATTCCAAAGTGCTTTACAGCAATGAAATACTTTTTGAAGTGTAATCATTATTGTAATGTAGGAAATGCAGCAGCCAATTTGCGCACAGCAAGCTCCCACAAACAGCAACATGATAATGACCCAGATCCCCTGTTATTTAACGATGTTGATGGAGGAATAGTTATTGGCCAGAGCACTGCTCTTCTTTCAAACAGATCTTTTACATCCAGCTGAGATACAGATTTAACTTTGTATCAGAAAGATGGTACATCCGACAGGGCAGCACTCCCTCAGTACTGACCCTCCGACAGGGCAACACTCCCTCAAGTACTGACCCTCTGACTGAGCAGCACACCCTCAGTACTGCCCATTTGACATTGCAGCACTCCCTCAGTACTTGCTCTTCAACAGCACAGCTCTCTCTCTCTCCCTCCCCACTGACCCTCCAATGGCACAGCGCTCCCTCAGTGCTGACCCATGACAGTGCAGCACTCCCTCAAGTACTGACCCTCCAACAGGGCAGCACTCCCTCAAGTACTGACCCTCCAACAGGGCAGCACTCCCTCAAGTACTGACCCTCCGACAGTGCAATGGACCCTCAGTATTGAACCTTCTTCAGGGCAGCACTCCCTCAGTACAGGCACTCCAACAGGGCAGCACTCCCTCAGTACAGACCCTCTGACACTGCAGCACTCCCTCAGTACTGAGCCTCAACACTGCAGCACTCCCTCAGTATAGACCCTCTGACACTGCAGCACTCCCTCAGTACAGACCCTCTGACACTGCAGCACTCCCTCAGTACTGAGCCTCAACACTGCAGCACTCCCTCAGTATAGACCCTCTGACACTGCAGCACTCCCTCAGTACAGACCCTCTGACACTGCAGCACTCCCTCAGTACTGACCCTCTGACACTGCAGCACTCCCTCAGTACTGACCCTCTGACACTGCAGCACTCCCTCAGTACTGACCCTCTGACACTGCAGCACTCCCTCAGTACTGACCCTCTGACACTGCAGCACTCCCTCAGTACTGACCCTCTGACACTGCAGCACTCCCTCAGTACTGACCCTCTGACACTGCAGCACTCCCTCAGTACTGACCCTCTGACACTGCAGCACTCCCTCAGTACTGACCCTCTGACACTGCAGCACTCCCTCAGTACAGACCCTCTGACACTGCAGCACTCCCTCAGTACAGACCCTCTGACACTGCAGCACTCTCTCAGTACCGAGCCTCCAACACTGCAGCACTCCCTCAGTACCGGCACTGCAGTGTCAGTCTAGATTTTTGTGCTCAACTCTCTGAAGTGGGTCTTGAACACACTGCCTTCCACAAAGTGCAGAGCTGATGAGGCACCAGATTAGCGACTACAGCTGACTTCAACATGCCTAGGTTTAAGTAAGGCAGCTTCTCACTCCCGATCACCACTCGGTAACGTGAGCGTCTGTTTGTCAGCTAAGAATTAAGAATCAGTATCTGCTCCCTCCACAACCCCCAGTTCTTCCCAACAAATATCTTGTTGATACTCACTGCCAAGGCATGTAGGTGAAGGTGACATGGGGGCGAGATATTGAATGGCAAGCGACCAACTACGGAAGTACAAATCAGCAGGAGTCGGGATGGGGGGTGGTGAGGGGAGGGCGTGGGGACAGCATTGTGGGGATGGAGGGGGTGAGGTGAGGAGGAACAGTGGAGAGGGAGAGTGTGCTGGAGACAGCATGCTGGAGCGGGGAGTGAGAGAGGAATGGCGAGCGGGCGGCTGGCATGGGAAGGGCATGAGTAAGTTCACAGGAGTGAGAGGGCAATGCTTGGCCACAAGAACAGAACGGCGGTGCTGGTCAAAGATATCCGTCACTGCCCACAATTCGAGCTCAGGGTCAGTATTGCTCAACGCCGAGTGAAGCTTCCTCCAACTCCAATTATGTAGCTCTTCGTGCCTCCCCCCTCCTCCACTCTCTTCATTCGCCTCGCCAGTGTGCGCCAGCCCACACAAAGTGTCCCCTGCTGTGCCAGCCCAGGCCCACGGCACGCCCATTAACCCTGGCAGTTTCTCGCCGGCAGCCTGTGCCCGCCAGGTACTGGGCCAAGACTGCGCCACTTCTTTCACGCGGGGCCCCGACAGCCGGCAGAGGGGGAAGATGGCGCCGAGGCTGACTGCTAATGCCAGGCGGCTGAGTTAACCGTCGACGGGAGGTGTGCCAGCGACTTTGGCTAGATCTTATGCCCGGGGGCAAGGGATGGGTTGGCATTCCGCCGCCATGGGTGGAACCAGAAAGGGTTAATCTACGCGTGTTGACAAGGTAGTTGGGCTGATGGGCCTTCCTCACCTGTACTTATCGTAGTGAAGACACCGTGGCCCTGTTGACTTTGAACCCGACTGGAGGCACCAAAAGGCTCTTGCCATTCTCAAACTATCAAATTATCCAGTGCATCGGTGGGGCAGGGAGGAGCGGGGGTGGGGCGGGGGGGTTTGTAATTCCCGCCTTAAAGCCCTTTCCCACTTTCCCAATCTCACGGATTGCCGTCTCATCAAGATACCACATGAGTAACTTGTGCCCACATTTCAGGGGTGCTGGGTGGAGGGAAAAGTAGGAAGGAGGAGGCCATTCGGCCTCTTGAGCCTGCTCCGCTATTCCAGAGGCTATGGCTGATCTGTAT
>NW_027600862.1:0-7869 GCF_964194155.1 Cetorhinus maximus | reverse complement strand
TATAAATGAGAGTGCCTATTAATTACAGATTTTATTCATTTATTTAATCAATAATTACATTGAAATTCCACCGGCTGCCCATGGTGGGATTTGAACCCATGTCTCCCAGAGCATTAGCCTGGGCCTCTGGGTTACTAGCCCAGTGACAATAACCACTGCACGTCCGTTTTGCCCCACACGTGGAGTCGAGAGACGGATGAAAATTTCGAGCAGCTTCCACCTGTTGGGTCTCGGGTGCTAATTCTCACGGACGGCGGACGTCACTAATTTGTTGCGTAGAATGTCCTGCTATAATCCCTGATGTTTGTGGGTGAGCTGGTGGCACTGAACTGAAATGAGAGCTTGGCCTCAGAAGTGACACAAGTGCAGCTGAAAACATTTGAGCTAATTGAGCTTGCGTGGGCTGCACAGAAAAGCAAGATCCCAAGCACGTTTTTTGCCCAGCACGTACAGCACCGAAACAGGCCATTCGGCCCCTCTGCTCCATGCTGGCGTTTCGGCTGCACGTGAGCCGCCTCCCGCCCCCCCTCTTTGTCTCACCCCATCAGCATATCCTTCTATTCCTATCTCCCTTGTGTGTTTATCCAGCTTTCCCCCACCCCCCCCCACCCCCACTTTCAATCTCTGCTATTCACATCGACCACTCCCATCAGGAGCGAGTTCAGCATTCTCCCCACTCGCTGTGGGAGCGAGTTCCACATTCTCCCCACTCCCTGTGGGAGCGAGTTCCACATTCTCCCCACTCCCTGTGGGAGCGAGTCCCACAGTCTCCCCACTCCCCGTGGGAGCGAGTTCCACGTTCTCCCCGCTCCCCGTGGGAGCGAGTCTCACATTCTCCCCGTTCCCCGTGGGACAGAGTCCCACATTCTCCCCACTCCCCGTGGGAGCGAGTCCCACATTCTCCCCCACTCCCCGTGGGAGCGAGTCCCACATTCTCCCCGCTCCCCGTGGGAGCGAGTCCCACATTCTCCCCGCTCCCCGTGGGAGCGAGTCCCACATTCTCCCCACTCTCTGGGTAAAGAAGTTTCTCCTGAATTCCCCGATTTGGATTTATTAGTGACTGTCTTATGCTGATAGCCTCTAGGTCCGCAAGTGGAAACGTTTTCTCTCCGTCTCCCCATACGTCAGACTCCTTCTTCATTTTAACGATCGTTATCCGGTCTCTTTCTAGGGCCTGTTCCGTCTTGCCTGAAAGTTGTGACTTAGGAACGTAGGACCTAGGAGCAGGAGCAGGCCATTCTGCTGCCATTCGATAAGACAGTGGCTGATCCGGTTGTGGTCTCAGCTCCACTTTCCTGTCTGCCCCCCATAACCCTTGACTCCCTTGTCGATCAAAAATCTAACTCCGCCTCGAATATATTCGAAGACCCGGCCTCTCCAGTGCTCTCCGGGGAAGAGAATTCCACAGACTAACGACCCACCGGGAGAAGAAAAACTTCTTCTCATCTCTGTGTCCTAAATCGAAGACCCCTTTATTTTTAAACTGTGCCCCCTAGTTCTGGTCACTGCCACAAGAGGGAACATCCTGGTATGTACCCTGTCAAGCCCCCTCAGGATCTTATATGCTTCAGTAAGATCACACCTCATTCTTTTAAACTCCAGTGGGTATAGGCCCAACCTGTTCAACCTTTCTTCATAAGATAAGCCCCAGGAATGAGTCAAGTGAACCTTCTCTGAGCTGCTACTAACGCAGCAGCTATACCCTTTGTCGGATAATGAGACCGAAACTGTACAGTGTTCCAGATGAGGACACCAAGGTCTCAGCAAGCCCCTGCACAGCTGCAGTAAAACTTCCTTGCTTTTATATCCCGTTCCCCTCTCAACGTTCCATTTGCCTCCCTAACCTCCTGCTGTACCTGTGTACTCATTATTTGTGATTTCGTGTACCAGCACATCCAGCTTTTTTTTGCACCTTCTTAAATCTGACATCTGGTGCCAGTTGTTCATTGCACTCTGTTTTAATGTTTTGGCCTTTTAGCTGGTGTGTCAGTGACTTCGAGCAACACGGGTGTCCCAGACATCTCAGGATCTGTGTACAGTAAGACCCAGCAGGTAAGTGCGGCGTAAACTTTCACCGGTTGTTCAACTGGTGTGTTAAGAACCTAAGAAACTGGAGGAGTAGGCCCCACAGCCTGCTTCGCCGTTCAGTACCGTCATGGCTGATCTTGGGCTTCAACTCCATTTTCTCCGCCCGCTCCCCCTTAATTCCCTGAGACACCAAAAGTCTTGTCCGTCCCAGCCTTAAATGAATTCAACGAAGCAACATCCACAACCCCCTCTGGGGTAGAGAATTCAACCAGCCACAGACTTGAGCTCTCAAGTCAGGAGTGTGATGGGAATATACGCCTGGATGAGTGCGGTTCCAACACGGAAGCCCGACACCATCCAGGGCAAAGCAGCCCTGCTTGATCAGCATCTCACCCACCCCCTTAAACATTCATTCCCTGCACCACCGACGCACAGTGGCAGCAGTGTGTGTACCAACTACAAGATGCACAGCAGAAACTCACCCAAGGCTCCTTCGACAGCACTTTCCAAACCCATGACCTGTACCACCTAGAAGGACAAGGGTAGCAGACACTTGGGAGCACCACCACCTGCAAGTTCCCCTCCAAGTCACGTACTATCCTGACTTGGAACTATATCTGCTGTTCCTTCACTGTCGCTGGGTCAAAATCCTGGAGCTCCCTTCCTGTCAGCACTGTGGGTGTACCTACACCACATGGGCTTCAAGGCAGCAGCTCACCTCAGCTTTCTCAAGGGACAGTTAGGTCACTAGATGATCTGTGGGTCAAAATCCTACAACTCCCTCCCTAACAGCACTGTGGGTGTACCTATACCACATGACCTGCAAACATGGTTCAAATTTGGTTCAAACACCGACTAAAGAGCTGAACTCCTGAGGTTACTGCCCTTGACATCAAGACATCTTTTGACCAAGTGTGGCATCAAGGAGCCCTAGCAAAACTGGAGTCAGTGGGAATCAGGGGGAAAACTCTCTGTTGGTTGGAGTCATACTTAGCACAAAGGAAGATGGTTGTGGTTGTTGGAGGCCAGTCATCTCAGCTCCAGGGGATCACTGCAGGAGTTCCTCAGGGTAGTGTCCTCGGCCCAACCATCTTCAGCTGCTTCATCAATGACCTTCCTTCCATAAGGTCAGAAGTGGGGATGTTCACTGATGATTGCACAATGTTCAGCACCATTCACAACTCCTCAGATACTGAAGCAGCCCATGTCCAAATGCAGCAAGACCTGGACAATATCCAGGCTTGGGCTGACAAGTGGCAAGTAACATGCACTACACACATGTGCCAGGCAATGACCATTTCGAACAAGAGAGAATCTAACCATCGCCCCTTGACGTTCAATGGCAATACCATCGCTGAATTCCCCACTATCAACATACTGGGGGTTCACATTGACCAAAAATTGAACTGGACCAGCCATATAAATACTGTGGCTACAAGAGCAGGTCGGAGGCTGGGAATCCTGCAGCAACTAACTCACCTTCTGACTCCCCAAAGCCTGTCCACCATCTACAAAGCACAAATGAGTGTGGTGGATTACTTCCTGCTTGCCTAGATGAGTGCAGCTCCCACAACACTCAAAGCTTTACACCATCTAGGACAAAGCAGCCCCGCTTGATCGGCACCCCTTCCACAAACATTCACTCCCTCCATCACCGACGCACAGTAGCAGCAGCGTGTGTACCATCTACAAGATGCACTGCAGCAACTCACCAAGGCTCCTTCGACAGCACCTTCCAAACCCACAACCTCTACCATCTAGAAGGACAAGGGCAGCAGACACATGGGGAACACCACCACCTGCAAGTTCCCCTCCAAGCCACTCACCATCCTGACTTGGAAATATATTGGCCGTTCCTTCACTGTCGCTGGGTCAAAATCCTGGAACTCCCTCCCTAACAGCACGGTGGGTGTACCTACACCACAGGGACTGCAGCGGCTCAAGAAGGCAGCTCACCCACCACCTTCTCAAGGGGCATTTAGGGATGGGCAACAAATGCTGGCCCAGCCAGTGACGTCCATACCTCCTGAATGAATTATAAGGTGACTCACCACCACCACCTCGAGGTCAGTTAGGGATTGGCACCAAATGCTGGCATAGCCAGCAATGTCCACATCCTGTGAAAAAATAAAAATAAAATAACCTTGACACTCCTGTGCGGGCCTGAGAGGGGGCTACCTCATCAGAGATATCCCCCCCCTCGGCAAGGCGTGAAAGCAAGCTTTTCCACCCAATGCCCATGACATTGAGACAAGAGGGGGAAGAATGGGGAGTAGAAATCCATGAGGAATGGTAAGACAATGACGTGGCTAGCTTGTGTGTAAGATGTCGGGGGGGGCGGGGGGGGATTGGGTCAGGAGTTTAAGGGAGCGAAGTCATCCTTTTTCTTTTATTGCTTTTCTTCCGTTGCAGTCTTTCGAGAAGCAGGGCTTTCACACTGGAACCCCCGCAGCCTCGTTCAACCTACCCTCGGCCCTGGGCAGTGCAGGCCCCGTGAATCCAGCCACTGCTGCCGGCTACCCTCCTCCGTTCATGCACATTCTGGCTCCTCACCAGCAGCAGATGCACTCGCAGATCCTGCATCTCCAACAGGATGGACAGGTATATAGAGAGAGAGAGAGAGAGAAAAATAATTCAAAAAATAAAAAAAAAACAGAACAGAAGAGGGTGAATGCGGCTGTCTGTCTTTTTATGGCGAGCGTTGTGGAACAGGGAGGGGTCAAGTTTCGGTTACAGCTCTGCAGAACTCTGGTTAGAACCCTGCCCATTGCATCCTGGGCACCGTCCCCCCTCCCCCCCCAGCGTCTCGGCAAGGATATATTGGCCCTCGGAGGGGGAGCAGTGCAGATTCACCAGAAGAACGATCCCGGGGCCGAAAGGGTTAAATTCTGAGGACTCTATTCCCCTCGAGCGTGGAAGATTTAAGGGGTGATTGAATCGAGGGGGTTTAATAACGATTAAAGGGTTCGATAGGGTAGGTGGAGAGGAAGTATTTCCTCGGGTTGGGTTGGGGGTAGGTGGTGGGGGGGGAGGGGGGTGCGGAGAAAAAGAGTCCAGAACAAGGCGGGGGTGCAGAACCTTAAAACGAGAGTCCAGGGGTGATGTCAGGAAGCACTTCACTCAAAGGGAAGTGGAAATCTGAGGTAGTCTGCCCCAAGAAAGCTAGAGGCTTATTTGACAATCAAAACTGATAGATTTTTGTTGGGTTAAGAGGATTAAGGGTTACGGAACCAAGACGGGTAGATGGAGCTAAGATACGAACCACGCATAGAATGGCGGAACGGGCTCAGAGGGGCTGAATGGCCATCTCCTGTCCCTCTAGGCGAGCGCTTGCTCTGTACTCCTCGCTGTCGAATGGAGTGTAAGAGGGAAGTAGACTCGTAGTTTTAACAGCTGTTTAGGGGGTGCTTTTGAATGTAAATTAATCTAGGCAAGCTGTCGATGGGCTTGAACACCGAGAGGTGGGGGTTTAAAGAGAAAGAAATCCCCCAAGTGCGTAGTGAGAAGTCAGTACAGCAGATTTAATCGAGTGGGGGGCAGATAGAGAACTGGGGAATAAGTTGCTAGGGTTCAGGAGACAATTGGACCGATTTCTGGTGAGATTGTGAAAGGGCAAAGGCTCCTGTTGGCAAGTCTTAGATGCTAGCACCCAATCCAAGCTAACCCTCCCAACGCCAGTACTGGGGCAGCGCGACCCAGCCGGAGGTGCAGCCTTCCCAGATGAGACGTTCAACGAGGCTCCTGTCCTGCCCCCTCAGGTGGATGTGGAAGATCTCGCAGTCGCTATGAAGAAGAGCAGTGTAGGTGGTGGGGGGGGTCTCCCTGGGGCCTTTCCCCAAGGCAGTAGGTCATCCTGCCTGGTTTGAATTTAAACAAAGCTTGCCTGTTGTCTGTCAGCTATCAGTTAACTGGCAGCTCCATGGCAACGTCTCTACCAATCAGAGTCCACTTGCCAACCAATCAGCACTTCCTTCTCATGCAGTATAAATTGTTGTTCCCTTTGCAATTTGGTATTCTTGTGAATTGCCCTCTAATGAGTGCAAAATGAAAAGCTTCAGTTGCGTTAAGGTTTGTTCTGGTCAATTAGTGTTATGATTTGTCAGTGTAAATTACATTAAGGAAAGCAGGTGATGGGTATGAATTGTCTTTGAGCACGTACAAATAGGGGACAACTGGGACACTGGGAGAAGAGCAGTGAGTGAGTAAACTCTCAATAAAGAAAAGTGTCTCGGTGTTTGGCTTCACTGCCTTGGATCCTGCTTAACACCCTGGGCCCAATAATTAACACCTCAACCAGCATCACTGAAAGCAGGAAATCTGGTCATTCTCTGTCTGCGGGGGTCTTGCCCCGCGCAAGTAGGCCGCCCCGCTTCCTGTGTCGCGACAAGGTCTACACTGCGTAGGGCGGCCGCTAATAAATTGTGCCGGTCAAGAAAAGGTCTGGGGGCTCTGGGTTTGGTGGGGAACGCTTTTGGGGGAGCAGCGAAGTAACAGGTTTTTTTTTGGTTTTTCTCTCATTTAAAAAAAAAAATATCTTTTGCTCTTCAGAGTGGAACCGGACAGCGCGCACAAACCAGCAGCATCCAGCAGAAGTCCCAAGGGAATAAGTCTGCCTACAACAGCTCAGGCTACTGGGGTCCCAACTGAGCAGAGCCAAGGAGGCACCCCACAACAACAACAACAACAACAACAACAACCCACCCACCCAACCAACCACCACCACCCCACCCCCCCTACTCTCCCTCCCGACCCTCACCAGCCCACCCCTGCAACACACATCTGCTTTAAACAGGAAAGGAAAACCGACAGAGAAATTTAAGTTACCGAGTGTGGCTGTCAATTCTCTCTCCCCCCCGCCCACCCCCTCCCCACCCTCCCTCCCTCTCCCCACCACCCCCTCCCCGCCAGTGGTCAGTCCACACGTCAAAGAAACAGGACATTTGTGCGAAGTTAAATAGCAAAGTTTTAAGAAAAAAAGACAAAAAGCTCTGCATTGTGTCTGTGATGCACAACTTTACTGTTGTATGTAATATAGAGTTTGTAATTTCTCCTCCTTTCTGCGTTCAGATTACGAGATGCTTGTTTTGTTTTTTTTTTAAGCCCCGTCCCCACCCTCCCCTCCCCCCCCCTCCCTCCCGGGACCCCACCTCCGCCACCCGACCCTGTCCCCGATGAAGGAGCTTTCGACAGCTAGTGCTAATTTGATTTACCTCCCGCCCCCACCACCATGCCCCCCTCCCCCCTCAAAATCCCCGCCACACACACACCCACCCACACACACACACACACCCCCCTCCCAACCCTCTCCTCCACACGTTTCCCCACCCCCTCCCTCCCCTCCCTCCCTCCCCCTTTCTTTAGGAACTTCAAGTGATATGGACAATGTGGTCTTTATGGCTTCTTTGAGGTGTTTCTTTTGTACTGTGTTTCAATTCAGTGAATGATGTATCTCTGTGTATATATAAAAAAACACAAAGAACTGTAGATGGACCCGGTTTCTCACCTCTCTCTTGGCTTTTTTGTAATTAACTTCATGGTATAAAAAGAAAAAAACAAGTGCATTGGACAACTATTTACAGGGTTTTTCTTGGGGTCTTTTTTCCAGATGCTCATGTGCCACTGGAAGTATATTTTCTTCCCCTTTTCCCCCTCTCTCTTCCCCTTTCCCCCTCTCTCTTCCCCTTTCCCCCTCTCTCTTCCCCTTTCCCCCTCTCTCTTTCTCTCTTTCCCCCTCTCTCTTCCCCTTTTCCCCCTCTCTCTTCCCCTTTTCCCCCTCTCTCTTCCCCTTTTCCCCCTCTCTCTTCCCCTTTCCCCCTCTCACTTTCCCTTTCCCCCTCTCTC
>NW_027600861.1:0-8000 GCF_964194155.1 Cetorhinus maximus | reverse complement strand
GTCCTTCTAGATGGTAGAGGTCGTGGGTTTGGGCGGCGCTGTCGAAGGAGCCTTGGTGAGTTGCTGCAGTGCATCTTGTAGATGGTACACACACTGCTGCTACTGTGCGTCGGTGGTGGAGGGAGTGAATGTTTCTGGATGGGGTGCCGATCAAGCGGGGCTGCTTTGTCCTGGATGGTGTCGAGCTTCTTGAGTGTTGTGGGAGCCGCAGTCATCCAGGCAAGTGGGGAGTATTCCATCACACTCCTGACTGGTGCCTTGTCGATGGTGGACAGGCTTTGGGGAGTCAGGAGGTGAGTTACTCTCCGCAGGATTCCCACCCTCTGACCTGCTCTTGTAGCCACAGTATTTATATGGCTGGGTCCAGTTCAGTTTCTGGTCAATGGTAACCCCCAGGATGTTGATAGTGGGGGATTCAGTGATGGTAATGTCATTGAATGTCAAGGGGTGATGGTTGGATTCTCTCTTGTTGGAGATGGTCATTGCCTGGCACTTGTGTGGCGCGAATGTTACTTTCCCGCTTGTCAGCCCAAGCCTGGATATTAGGTTATTATATTTATATGTTACCAGTCTTTTCTCAATTCCAGGGGACTCAGGTGGTCCTTTTGCTGTCAAGTTCAGAGAGCGATGGATCCAGGTAAAGAGGATGATATACACTCTCACTCACACTCACACTCTCACTCACACTCACACAAACATACACACTGACACACTCTCTCTCACACACACACACATTCACTCTTTCCCAAACACAAACTCAGACGCATACACACTCTCACTGACTCTCACACTCACAAACACACACACACACACACACACACATGCTCACAAACAAACACTCACCCATGCAGACACACACACGAAACCTACAGGAGTACAGACACACACACTCTCAAACACACATGCACGCACACACACGTGTGCACTCTCACACTGACACACGCACACACACACTTCCGCACACACAATCCCACACACACAATCCCACACACACACACACACACACTCACACACACCCATGCTCTCACACACTGTCACATGCATGCAGGCATACTCTCAAACACCCAGGTATACACACACACCCTCATTGTCAATCACACACACACACGCACTCACATTCACCCACCCTCACCAACACGTGCACACGTACACACACACACACACACTCTCTCTCACTCTTATACAGGCAGAATAACACAGGCATACAGACAAATGCACAGACACTCACAGTCACACAAGCGCACACTACACACACTCTCTCACACACACACACACAGTCACTCAATCACAAACACACTCACACACACTCACCCCTGCGCGCACATGCACACACATACAAACACGTGCACACACACGCACACTCACCAGGCAGACACACTCAGACACACAGAAGCCCACAGGCATACAGACACACACACATGCACACACAGTCACAAACAGACACTCTCAAACTCTCACTCAGAAACGCACACGCGTGCGTGCACACACACACACGCATTCACACACTCACACACATGCACACAGACACCCACACAGACACACAGGTACCCTCACACACACACACTCACATACACCACACACACTTTCAAACACACACACATACAGAAACTGTCTCACACAATCACATGCAGGCACGCACACTCTCAAACACACGCACACGTACACACTCACTCACACAGACAGGCAGATACAGACACAAACATGCATACAAACACTCTCTCACATACACCCACACAGACACACACATGTGCACACTCTCTCACACACACACACGCTCACGCACACACAAAAACGCACGCGCGCACAAACACACACATACATACACAGTGCAAGTGAACAGGAAGGGGTTTGGGTCCATTGGAATTGTGGACAGTGGGAGTGAACGGGAAGGGGTTTGGGTCCATTGGGATTGTGAACAGTGGGAGTGAACGGGAAGGGGTTTGGGTCCATTGGGATTGTGTACAGTGGGAGTGAACGGGAAGGGGTTTGGGTCCATTGGGTATGTGTACAGTGGGAGTGAACGGGAAGGGGTTTGGGTCCATTGGGATTGTGAACAGTGGGAGTGAACGGGAAGTGGTTTGGGTCCATTGGGATTGTGTACAGTGGGAGTGAACGGGAAGGGGTTTGGGTCCATTGGGATTGTGTACAGTGGGAGTGAACGGGAAGTGGCTTGGGTCCATTGGGATTGTGTACAATGGGAGTGAACGGGAAGGGGTTTGGGTCCATTGGGATTGTGTACAGTGGGAGTGAACGGGAAGTGGTTTGGGTCCATTGGGTTTGTGTACAGTGGGAGTGAACGGGAAGGGGTTTGGGTCCATTGGGATTGTGTACAGTGGGAGTGAATGGGAAGGGGTTTGGGTCCATTGGGTTTCTGTACAGTGGGAGTGAACGGGAAGGGGTTTGGGTCCATTGGGATTGTGAACAGTGTGAGTGAACGGGAAGGGGTTTGGGTCCATTGGGATTGTGTACAGTGGGAGTGAACGGGAAGGGGTTTGGGTCCATTGGGATTGTGTACAGGGGGAGTGAACGGGAAGGGGTTTGGGTCCATTGGGATTGTGTACAGTGGGAGTGAATGGGAAGTGGTTTGGGTCCATTGGGATTGTGTACAGTGGGAGTGAACGGGAAGGGGTTTGGGTCTATTGGGTTTGTGTACAGTGGGAGTGAACGGGAAGGGGTTTGGGTCCATTGGGATTGTGAACAGTGGGAGTGAACGGGAAGAGGTTTGGGTCCATTCGGATTGTGTACAGTGCGAGTGAACAGGAAGGGGTTTGGGTCCATTGGGATTGTGTACAGTGGGAGTGAACGGGAAGGGGTCTGGGTCCATTGGGATTGTGTACAGTGGGAGTGAACGGGAAGTGGTTTGGGTCTATTGGGATTGTGTACAGTGGGAGTGAACGGGAAGGGGTTTGGGTCCATTGGGAAAGTGTACAGTGGGAGTGAACGGGAAGTGGTTTGGGTCCATTGGGTTTGTGTACAGTGGGAGTGAACGGGAAGGGTTTTGGGTCCATTGGGATTGTGTACAGTGGGAGTGAACGGGAAGGGGTTTGGGTCCATTGGGTTTGTGTACAGTGGGAGTGAACGGGAAGGGGTTTGGGTCCATTGGGATTGTGAACAGTGGGAATGAACGGGAAGGGGTTTGGGTCCATTGGGATTGTGTACAGTGGGAGTGAACGGGAAGGGGTTTGGGTCCATTGGGATTGTGCACAGTGGGAGTGAACGGGAAGGGGTTTGGGTCCATTGGGATTGTGTACAGTGGGAGTGAACGGGAAGTGGTTTGGGTCCATTGGGATTGTGTACAGTGGGAGTGAACGGGAAGGGGTTTGGGTCCATTGGGATTGTGTACAGTGGGAGTGAACGGGAAGGGGTTTGGGTCCATTGGGATTGTGTACAGTGGGAGTGAACGGGAAGGGGTTTGGGTCCATTGGGATTGTGTACAGTGGGAGTGAACAGGAAGGGGTTTGGGTCCATTGGGATTGTGTACAGTGGGAGTGAACGGAAAGGGGTTTGGGTCCATTGGGTTTGTGTACAGTGGGAGTGAACAGGAAGGGGTTTGGGTCCATTGGGATTGTGTACAGTGGGAGTGAACGGGAAGGGGTTTGGGTCCATTGGGATTGTGTACAGTGGGAGTGAACAGGAAGGGGTTTGGGTCCATTGGGATTGTGTACAGTGGGAGTGAACGGGAAGGGGTTTGGGTCCATTGGGATTGTGTACAGTGGGAGTGAACGGGAAGTGGTTTGGGTCCATTGGGCTTGTGTACAGTGGGAGTGAACGGGAAGGGGTTTGGGTCCATTGGGATTGTGTACAGTGGGAGTGAACGGGAAGTGGTTTGGGTCCATTGGTTTTGTGTACAGTGGGAGTGAACGGGAAGGGGTTTGGGTCCATTGGGATTGTGTACAGTGGGAGTGAATGGGAAGGGTTTTGGGTCCATTGGGTTTGTGTACAGTGGGAGTGAACGGGAAGGGGTTTGGGTCCATTGGGATTGTGAACAGTGGGAATGAACGGGAAGGGGTTTGGGTCCATTGGGATTGTGTACAGTGGGAGTGAACGGGAAGCGGTTTGGGTCCATTGGGATTGTGTACAGTGGGAGTGAACGGGAAGGGGTTTGGGTCCATTGGGATTGTGTACAGTGGGAGTGAACGGGAAGGGGTTTGAGTCCATTGGGATTGTGTACAGTGGGAGTGAACGGGAAGGGGTTTGTGTCCATTTGTATTGTGTGCAGTGGGAGTGAACGGGAAGGGGTTTGGGTCCATTGGGTTTGTGTACAGTGGAGTGAACGGGAAGGGGTTTGGGTCCATTGGGACTGTGTACAGTGGGAGTGAACGGGAAGGGGTTTGAGTCCATTGGGATTGTGTACAGTGGGAGTGAACGGGAAGGGTTTTGGGTCCATTGGGATTGTGTACAGTGGGAGTGAACGGGAAGGGGTTTGGGTCCATTGGGATTGTGTACAGTGGGAGTGAACGGAAAGGGGTTTGGGTCCATTGGGTTTGTGTACAGTGGGAATGAACGGGAAGGGGTTTGGGTCCATTGGGATTGTGTACAGTTGGAGTGAACGGGAAGGGGTTTGGGTCCATTGGGATTGTGTACAGTGGGAGTGAACGGGAAGGGGTTTGGGTCCATTGCGATTCTGTACAGTGGGAGTGAAGGGGAAGGGGTTTGGGTCCATTGGGATTGTGTACAGTGGGAGTGAACGTGAAGGGGTTAGGGTCCATTGGGATTGTGCACAGTGGGAGTGAATGGGAAGGGGTTTGGATCCATTGGGATTGTGTACAGTGGGAGTGAACGGGAAGGGGTTTGGTTCCATTGGGATTGTGTACAGTGGGAGTGAACGGGAAGAGGTTTGGGTCCATTGGGATTGTGTACAGTGGGAGTGAACGGGAAGGGGTTTGGGTCCATTGGGATTGTGTACAGTGGGAGTGACCGGGAAGTGGTTTGGATCATTTGGGATTGTGTACAGTGGGAGTGAACGGGAAGGGGTTTTTATCCTGTTCCTTCCAATTGTTTGACAGATTGGGATCGTGAGTTCGGGATACGCCATCGCCTGTTCAGCTGATAACATGGGATACTACACGAACGTGGTCAGAATGATGGAGTGGGTCAGGGAAACAGTCACTGACCTCCAGTTCGATTAGAGTTTGATCCCTTGGTGTAAACATCGTTCATCATTGATCATCTGAGACCCTCAATAAAACGAAGCTTCAGGAAAGGACAGTACCCTCCCCCCTCTCTCAGGGAGATATCTGTACACTGACTGGTGTCTCTCAGTCCCCTCTCAGGGAGATATCTGTACACTGACTGGTGTCTCTCAGTCCCCTCTCAGGGAGATATCTGTACACTGACTGGTGTCTCTCAGTCCCCTCTCAGGGAGATATCTCTACACTGACTGGTGTCTCTCAGTCCCTCTCTCTCAGGGAGATATCTGTACACTGACTGGTGTCTCTCAGTCCCCTCTCTCTCAGGGAGATATCTGTACACTGACTGGTGTCTCTCACTCCCTCTCTCTCTCAGGGAGATATCTGTACACTGACTGGTGTCTCTCAGTCCCCTCTCTCTCAGGGAGATATCTGTACACTGACTGGTGTCTCTCATCCCCTCTCTCTCAGGGAGATATCTGTACACTGACTGATGTCTCTCAGTCCCCTCTCTCTTGGGGAGTTATCTGTAAACTGCAGAGTAGAATCAACCTAATATTGAATAAAGTTTAAATTCTGGCTTGGTGTGAATCTCTGAACTCGAATATGCAAGAGCGAGCACTCACACAGTGACACACAATCACAATCTCACATACACAAACACACCCAAACAGACACACACACACAGACAGACACACACAAAAACACACACCCACACTCTCTCTCACACACACACACACCCTCTCACACAAACACACTCTCACACACACACACACACACATACAGACACTCTCTCTTACGCACAGAAGCAAAATCACCCACACACTCTCATGCATTCGCAGAGACACACGCACACTCACACACAAACGCACACTCACACACACAGTCAGACGCACAGTCAGATTCACACGTGCACACACACAAATATACAATCAGACACGCACTCATACACACAGACACTTACACACACTCAAACACAAACGCACACTCAGACACACAGTCAGACTCACACTCGCACACTCAGCCATACAGTCAGACACGCACTCACACTTGCACACACACACAAGCTCACAAACTCTCACTTGCAGACATATTCACACTCAGTTACACACAGCCTCACACACCCACTCACATTCACACTCTCGAACGCAGTCACACACACATAGACTTGCACCCACAGAGAGACACAAGCGCTCACACACACACCCACTCTCTCAAACAGACACACACACAGACACACAGACACACACCGACACACACAGACACACACTCAATCATACACACACACGCACACACAGACACCCCCACACACACAGACACTCACACGCACACACAGACACTCACACACACACACATACACACACACGCACAGATACAAACAGACACACACGCACACAACACACAGACACACACGGACAAACACACACACACACACTCACACTGATACACACAGACTCACACAGCACCATGTGAGAGACTGAATCATTTTCCTGTACAGTCTGTGAGACCGGTACATGTGCAGGAAACATATGTCACCGTTGGGGTCAGTGTTTAGACGTTTCTGCTGGAGACTTTCACTGAGACAAAGCTCCTGGGGTCATCTTCCAGGTTCCTCAGCAGCGGGACAGGAGAAACCTCAACTCCATCTCCCCCTCCAACCTTCTCCATCTTCCCTCTCCCTCCTGTCCCCTCTCCCTCCCTCCTGTCCCCTCTACCTCCCTCCTGTCCCCTCCCTCTCCCTCCTGTCCCCTCTCCCTCCCTCCTGTCCCCTCCCCCTCCCTCCTGTCCCCTCCCCCTCCCTCCTGTCCCCTCTCCCTCCCTCCTGTCCTCTCTCCCTCCCTCCTGTCCCCTCTTCCTCCCTCCTGTCCCCTCCCCCTCCCTACTGTCTCCTCTCCCTCCCTCCTGTCCCCTCTCCCTCCCTCCTGTCCTCTCTCCCTCCCTCCTGTCCCCTCTTCCTCCCTCCTGTCCCCTCCCCCTCCCTACTGTCTCCTCTCCCTCCCTCCTGTCCCCTCTCCCTCCCTCCTGTCCCCTCTCCCTTCCTCCTGTCCCCTCCCCCTCCCTCCTGTCCCCTCTCCCTCCCTCCTGTCCCCTCTCCCTCCCTCCTGTCCCCTCTCCCTCCCTCCTGTCCCCTCTCCCTCCCTCCTGTCCCCTCCCCCTCCCTCCTGTCCCCTCCCCCTCCCTCCTGTCCCCTCCCCCTCCCTCCTGTCCCTCTCCCTCCCTCCTGTCCCCTCCCTCTCCCTCCCACCTGTCCCCTCCCTCTCCCTCCCTCCTGTCCCCTCTCCCTCCCTCCTGTCCCTCTCCCTCTCCCTCCCTCCTGTCCCCTCTCCCTCCATCCTGTCCCCTCCCCCTCCCTCCTGTCTCCTCTCCCTCCCTCCTGTCCCCTCTCCCTCCCTCCTGTCCCCTCTCCCTCCCTCCTGTCCCCTCTCCATCCCTCCTGTCCCCTCTCGCTCCCTCCTGTCCCCTCTCTCTCTCACACATACACACTCTCTCTCTCTCTCTGTCTCTCTCTCTCTCTCTCACACTCTCTCTCTATCTCTCACACTCTCTCTCTCTCTCCCTCTCTCTCACAGACACACACACACACACACACTCTCTCTCTCACACACACACACTCTCTCTCTCTATCTCTCTGTCTCTCTCTCTCACACTCTCTCTCTCTCTCTCACACACTCTCTCTCTCCCTCTCTCTCTCACACAGACACACACACACACACACTCTCCCTCTCTCTCTCCCTCTCTCTCTCTCTCTCTCCCCCATCTCTCTCTCTCTCACACATACACACTCCCTCTCTCTCTCCCTCTCTCTCTCTCTCTCCCTCTCTCTCTCCCTCTCTCTCTGTCTCTCCCTCTCTCTCACACACACACACTCTC
>NW_027600860.1:0-8000 GCF_964194155.1 Cetorhinus maximus | reverse complement strand
TGAGGTTGTTGTTGAATTTGTTTGTGTTTTCAATGTTGAGGTTGCTGTTGGATTTGTTGGCATTTTTCAATGTTGAGGTTGTTATTGGATTTGTTGGTATTTCTCAATGTTGAGGTTGTTGTTGGATTTGTTGGTGTTTCTCAATGTTGGGGTTGTTGTTGGATTTGTTGGTGTTTCTCAATGTTGAGGTTGTTGTTGGATTTGTTGGTGTTTTCAATGTTGAGGTTGTTGTTGGATTTGTTGGTGTTTTCAATGTTGAAGTTGTCGTTGGATTTGTTGTTGTTTTCAATGTTGAGGTTGTTGTTGGATTTGTTCGTGTTTTTCAATGTTGAGGTTGTTGTTGGTTTTGTTGGTATTTTTCAATTTTGAGGTTGTTGTTGGATTTGTTGGTGTTTATCAATGTTGAGTTTGTTGTTGGATTTGTTGGTGTTTTTCAATTTTGATGTTGTTGTTGGATTTGTTGGTGTTTTTCAATGTTGAGGTTGTTGTTGGATTTGTTGGTGTTTCTCAATGTTGATGTTGTTGTTGGATTTGTTGGTGTTTTTCAATGTAGATGTTGTTGTTGGATTTGTTGGTATTTCTCAATGTTGAGGTTGTTGTTGGATTTGTTGGTGTTTTTCAATGAAGATGTTGTTGTTGGATTTGTTGGTATTTCTCAATGTTGAGGTTGTTGTTGGATTTGTTGGTGTTTTCAATGTTGAGGTTGTTGTTGAATTTGTTGGTGTTTTTTTCAATGTTGAGTTTGTTGTTGGATTTGTTGGTGTTTCTCAATGTTGAGGTTGTTGTTGGATTTGTTGGTGTTTTTTTCAATGTTGAAGTTGTTGTTGAATTTGTTGGTGTTTTTTTCAATGTTGAGGTTGTTGTTGAATTTGTTGGTCTTTTTCAATGTTGAGGTTGTTGTTGAATTTGTTGGTGTTTCTCAATGTTGAGGTTGTTGTTGGATTTGTTTGTGTTTTTCAATGTTGAGGTTGTTGTTGGATTTGTTGGTGTTTCTCAATGTTGAGGTTGTTGTTGGATTTGTTGGTGTTTCTCAATGTTGAGGTTGTTGTTGGATTTGTTGGTGTTTTTCAATGTTGAGGTTGTTGTTGGATTTATTGGTGTTTCTCAATGTTGAAGTTGTCGTTCGATTTGTTGGTGTTTTTCAATGTTGATGTTGTTGTTGGATTTGTTGGTGTTTTTCAAGGTTGAGGTTGTTGTTGGATTTGTTGGTGTTTATCAATGCTGAGGTTGTTGTTGAATTTGTTGGTGTTTTTCAATGTTGAAGTTGTTGTGGGATTTCTTGGTGTTTTTCAATGTTGAGGTTGTTGTTGGATTTGTTGGTGTTTTTCAATGTTGAGGTTGTTGTTGGATTTCTTGGTGTTTTTCAATGTTGAGGTTGTTGTTGGATTTGTTGGTGTTTTTCAATTTTGAGGTTGTTGTTGGATTTGTTGGTGTTTCTCAATGTTGAGGTTGTTGTTGAATTTGGTGGTGTTTTTCAATGTTGAGGTTGTTGTTGGATTTGTTGGTGTTTCTCAATGTTGAGGTTGTTGTTGGATTTGTTGGTGTTTTTCAATGTTTTTTGTTGTTGTTGGATTTGTTGGTGTTTTCAATGTTGAAGTTGTCGTTGGATTTGTTGGTGTTTTCAATGTTGAAGTTGTTGTGGGATTTGTTGGTGTTTTTCAATGTTGAGGTTGTTGTTGGTTTTGTTGGTGTTTTTCAATGTTGAGGTTGTTGTTGGGTTTGTTGGTGTTTATCAATGTTGAGGTTGTTGTTGTATTTGTTGGTGTTTTTCAATGTTGAGGTTGTTGTTGGATTTGTTGGTGTTTATCAATGTTGAGGTTGTTGTTGGATTTGTTGGTGTTTTTCAATGCTGTGGTTGTTTTTGGATTTGTTGGTGTTTCTCAATGCTGAGGTTGTTGTTGGATTTATTGGTGTTTTTCAATGTTGAGGTTGTTGTTGGATTTATTGGTGTTTTTCAATGTTGAGGTTGTTGTTGAATTTGTTGGTGTTTCTCAATGTTGAAGTTGTTGTGGGATTTGTTGGTGTTTTTCAATGCTGAGGTTGTTGTTGGATTTGTTGGTGTTTCTCAATGCTGAGGTTGTTGTTGGATTTATTGGTGTTTTTCAATGTTGAGGTTGTTGTTTGATTTGTTGGTGTTTCTCAATGTTGAAGTTGTTGTGGGATTTGTTGGTGTTTTTCAATGCTGAGGTTGTTGTTGGATTTGTTGGTGTTTTCAATGTTGAGGTTGTTGTTGGATTTGTTGGTGTTTCTCAATGTTGAGGTTGTTGTTGAATTTGTTGCCATTTTTCAATGTTGAGGTTGTTGTTGGATTTGTTGGTGTTTCTCAATGTTGAGGTTGTTGTTGGATTTGTTGGTGTTTTTCAATGTTGAGATTGTTGTTGGATTTCTTGGTATTTTTCAATGTTGATGTTGTTGTTGGATTTGTTGGTGTTTTTCAATTTTGAGGTTGTTGTTGGATTTGTTGGTGTTTTCAATGTTGAGGTTGTTGTTGGATTTGTTGGTGTTTTTCAATGTTGAGGTTGTTGATGGATTTCTTGGTGTTTTTCAATGTTGATGTTGTTGTTGGATTTGTTGGTGTTTTTCAATGTTGAGGTTGTTGTTGGATTTGTTGGTGTTTCTCAATGTTGAGGTTGTTGTTGGATTTGTTGGTGTTTTTCAATGTTGAGGTTGTTGTTGGATTTCTTGGTGTTTTCAATGTTGAAGTTGTCGTTGGATTTGTTGGTGTTTTCAATGTTGAAATTGTTGTGGGATTTGTTGCTGTTTTTCAATGTTGAGGTTGTTGTTGATTTTGTTGGTGTTTTTCAATGTTGAGGTTGTTGTTGGATTTGTTGGTGTTTCTCAATGTTGAGGTTGTTGTTGTAATTGTTGGTGTTTTTCAATGTTGAGGTTGTTGTTGGATTTGTTGGTGTTTATCAATGTTGAGGTTGTTGTTGGATTTGTTGGTGTTTTTCAATGCTGTGGTTGTTATTGGATTTGTTGGTGTTTCTCAATGCTGAGGTTGTTGTTGGATTTATTGGTGTTTTTCAATGTTGAGGTTGTTGTTGGATTTATTGGTGTTTTTCAATGTTAAGGTTGTTGTTGGATTTGTTGGTGTTTCTCAATGTTGAAGTTGTTGTGGGATTTGTTGGTGTTTTTCAATGCTGAGGTTGTTGTTGGATTTGTTGGTGTTTCTCAATGCTGAGGTTGTTGTTGGATTTATTGGTGTTTTTCAATGTAGATGTTGTTGTTGGATTTGTTGGTATTTCTCAATGTTGAGGTTGTTGTTGGATTTGTTGGTGTTTTCAATGTTGAGGTTGTTGTTGAATTTGTTGGTGTTTTTTTCAATGTTGAGTTTGTTGTTGGATTTGTTGGTGTTTCTCAATGTTGAGGTTGTTGTTGGATTTGTTGGTGTTTTTTTCAATGTTGAGGTTGTTGTTGAATTTGTTTGTGTTTTTCAATGTTGAGGTTGTTGTTGAATTTGTTGGTGTTTTTCAATGTTGAGGTTGTTGTTGGATTTGTTGGTGTTTTTAAATGCTGTGGTTGTTTTTGGATTTGTTGGTGTTTTTCAATGTTGAGGTTGTTGTTGGATTTGTTGGTGTTTCTCAATGTTGAGGTTGTTGTTGGATTTGTTGGTGTTTTTCAATGTTGAGGTTGTTGTTGGATTTATTGGTGTTTCTCAATGTTGAAGTTGTCGTTGGATTTGTTGGTGTTTTTCAATGTTGACGTTGTTGTTGGATTTGTTGGTGTTTCTCAATGTTGAGGTTGTTGTTGGATTTGTTGGTGTTTCTCAATGTTGAGGTTGTTGTTGAATTTGTTGCCATTTTTCAATGTTGAGGTTGTTGTTGGATTTGTTGGTGTTTCTCAATGTTGAGGTTGTTGTTGGATTTGTTGGTGTTTTTCAATGTTGAGGTTGTTGTTGGATTTGTTGGTGTCTTTCAATGTTGATGTTGTTGTTGGATTTCTTGGTGTTTCTCAATGTTGATGTTGTTGTTGGATTTGTTGGTGTTTTTCAATGTAGATGTTGTTGTTGGATTTGTTGGTATTTCTCAATGTTGAGGTTGTTGTTGGATTTGTTGGTATTTCTCAATGTTGAGGTTGTTGTTGGATTTGTTGGTGTTTTCAATGTTGAGGTTGTTGTTGAATTTGTTTGTGTTTTCAATGTTGAGGTTGTTGTTGGATTTGTTGGCATTTTTCAATGTTGAGATTGTTGTTGGATTTGTTGGTGTTTCTCAATGTTGAGGTTGTGGTTGGATTTCTTGGTCTTTTTCAATGTTGAGGTTGTTGTTGGATTTCTTGGTGTTTTTCAATGTAGATGTTGTTGTTGGATTTGTTGGTATTTCTCAATGTTGAGGTTGTTGTTGGATTTGTTGGTGTTTTCATTGTTGAGGTTGTTGTTGAATTTGTTGGTGTTTTTTTCAATGTTGAGTTTGTTGTTGGATTTGTTGGTGTTTCTCAATGTTGAGGTTGTTGTTGGATTTGTTGGTGTTTTTTTCAATGTTGAGGTTGTTGTTGAATTTGTTGGTGTTTTTCAATGTTGAGGTTGTTGTTGAATTTGTTGGTGTTTTTCAATGTTGAAGTTGTTGTTGAATTTGTTGGTGTTTCTCAATGTTGAGGTTGTTGTTGGATTTGTTGGTGTTTTTCAATGTTGAGGTTGTTGTTGGATTTGTTGGTGTTTCTCAATGTTGAGGTTGTTGTTGGATTTGTTGGTGTTTTTCAATGTTGAGGTTGTTGTTGGATTTATTGGTGTTTCTCAATGTTGAAGTTGTCGTTGGATTTGTTGGTGTTTTTCAATGTTGACGTTGTTGTTGGATTTGTTGGTGTTTTTCAAGGTTGAGGTTGTTGTTGGATTTGTTGGTGTTTATCAATGTTGAGGTTGTTGTTGAATTTGTTGGTGTTTTTCAATGTTGAAGTTGTTGTGGGATTTCTTGGTGTTTTTCAATGTTGAGGTTGTTGTTGGATTTGTTGGTGTTTTTCAATTTTGAGGTTGTTGTTGGATTTGTTGGTGTTTCTCAATGTTGAGGTTGTTGTTGAATTTGTTGGTGTTTTTCAATGTTGAGGTTGTTGTTGGATTTGTTGGTGTTTCTCAATGTAGAGGCTGTTGTTGGATTTGTTGGCATTTTTCAATGTTGAGGTTGTTGTTGGATTTGTTGGTGTTTCTCAATGTTGATGTTGTTGTTGGATTTGTTGGTGTTTTCAATGTTGAGGTTGTTGTTGGTTTTGTTCGTGTTTTCAATGTTGAGGTTGTCGTTGGATTTGTTGGTGTTTTCAATGTTGAGGTTGTTGTTGGATTTGTTGGTGTTTTTCAATGTTGAGGTTGTTGTTGGATTTGTTGGTGTTTCTCAATGTAGAGGCTGTTGTTGGATTTGTTGGCATTTTTCAATGTTGAGGTTGTTGTTGGATTTGTTGGTGTTTCTCAATGTTGAGGTTGTTGTTGGATTTGTTGGTGTTTTCAATGTTGAAGTTGTTGTTGGATTTGTTCGTGTTTTCAATGTTGAGGTTGTTGTTGGATTTGTTGGTGTTTTCAATGTTGAAGTTGTTGTGGGATTTGTTGGTGTTTTTCAATGTTGAGGTTGTTGTTGGATTTGTTGGTGTTTTTCAATTTTGAGGTTGTTGTTGGATTTGTTGGTGTTTATCAATGTTGAGGTTGTTGTTAGATTTGTTGGTGTTTTTCAATGTTGAGGTTGTTGTTGGATTTGTTGGTGTTTTTCAATGTTGAGGTTGTTGTTGGATTTCTTGGTGTTCCTCATTGTTGATGTTGTTGTTGGATTTGTTGGTGTTTTTCAATGTAGATGTTGTTGGATTTGTTGGTATTTCTCAATGTTGAGGTTGTTGTTGGATTTGTTGGTGTTTTTCAATGCTGAGGTTGTTGTTGGATTTGTTGGTGTTTTCAATGTTGAGGTTGTTGTTGGATTTGTTGGTGTTTTTCAATGTTGAGGTTGTTGTTGGATTTGTTGGTGTTTCTCAATGCTGAGGTTGTTGTTGGATTTCTTGGTGTTTTTCAATGTTGAGGTTGTTGTTGGATTTGTTGGTGTTTTTCAATGTTGAGGTTGTTGTTGGATTTGTTGGTGTTTCTCAATGTTGAGGTTGTTGTTGGATTTCTCTGTGTTTTTCAATGTTGAGGTTGTTGTTGGATTTGTTGGTGTTTCTCAATGTTGTGGTTGTTGTTGAATTTCTTGGTGTTTTTCAATGTTGAGGTTGTTGTTGGATTTGTTGGTGTTTCTCAATGTTGAGGTTGTTGTTGGACTTGTTGGTGTTTCTCAATGTTGAGGTTGTTGTTGGATTTTTTGGTGTTTTTCAATGTTGAGGTTGTTGTTGGATTTGTTGGTGTTTCTCAATGTTGAGGTTGTTGTTGGATTTGTTGGTGTTTATCAATGTTGAGGTTGTTGTTGGATTTGTTGGTGTTTTTCAATGTTGAGGTTGTTGTTGGATTTGTTGGAGTTTCTCAAGGTTGAGGTTGTTGTTGGATTTGTTGGTGTTTATCAATGTTGAGGTTATTGTTGGATTTGTTGGTGTTTTTCAATGTTGAGGTTGTTTTTGGATTTGTTGGTGTTTCTCAATGTTGAGGTTGTTGTTGGATTTGTTGGTGTTTTTCAATGCTGAGGTTGTTGTTGGATTTGTTGGTGTTTTCAATGTTGAGGTTGTTGTTGAATTTGTTTGTGTTTTCAATGTTGAGGTTTTTGTTGGATTTGTTGGCATTTTTCAATGTTGAGGTTGTTGTTGGATTTGTTGGTGTTTCTCAATGTTGAGGTTGTTGTTGGAGTTGTTGGTGTTTCTCAATGTTGTGGTTGTTGTTGGAGTTGTTGGTGTTTCTCAATGTTGAGGTTGTTGTTGGAGTTGTTGGTGTTTTTCAATGTTGAGGTTGTTGTTGGATTTGTTGGCATTTTTCAATGTTGAGGTTGTTGTTGGATTTGTTGGTGTTTCTCAATGTTGAGGTTGTTGTTGGATTTGTTGGTGTTTTTCAATGTTGAGGTTGTTGTTGGATTTGTTGGTGTTTCTCAATGTTGAGGTTGTTGTTGGATTTGTTGGTGTTTGAATTGAAAAATTTCAAATTTCAAATCGATGAATTTTAATGCTTGAATTAATTATAATTTTCTTTCATTTTCAAATAACTGAAATTTTAAAAATGTGTTTATTTTGACTTTGGTTAAAACATTGAGTCAATTTGCAGCCTAAATATTAATTTCCACATTCAGAATTTTGATTGTAAAATTTCAAATTTCAATTCGATGAATTTTAATCTTTGAATTAGTTTTTATTCAGTTTCTGCTTCATTTACAAGATAATCGAAATTATATAATTTTAATCCTTTAATAGCAATTAAGTTATTTGTAATTTGAATGATTTGATTTGATTTTTAATTAATATTAATGTCATGTTATTCATATTAATATAATGTAATTAATATTGATATGTGGGTGTGGTCTCCCTTTGATTGACAGAGCTGTATGGGGAGAGGGCGTGGTTTCCTTTTGATTGACAACCAGCGAGGGGGCGTGGTTTGCATTTGCTTGACAGTTCTGAGCTGAAGGGGCGTGGTCTCCCTTTGATGGGGAGTTCACGGATTGAGGGGCGTGGCTTCACTTTGATTGACAGCTCTGAGCAGGAGGGGCGGAGTTTCCCTTTTATTGACGGCCCTGAGGTAGAGGGGCGTGGTCACACTTGGACTGTCTTGGGAATGAGGGGGCGGGGTCTCCCTCTGATTGACCTCCCAGAGGAGAGAGGCGTGGTCTTCCCCCGTTGACAGCCCTAAGCAGGAGGGGCGTGGTCTTCCCTTGATTGACGGCCCTGAGCCGGAGAGGCGTGGTCTCCCGTTGACGGCACAGAGACGGAGGGGTGTGGTCCACCTCTGATTGACAGCACCGGGACTTTTATGGGGGGGGGGGGGGCCTCCCTTTGATTGACAGCCCCGACCGTTGGCTGTCTGCGGCGGCGCGCGCTTCCCAACCAAAGCTGCCAACGCGCATGTGAAGGCAGCCGGCGGCCGGCGGGCGGGAGAGCGTGCGCAGGCTCAGAGGTAAGGC